>NC_061511.1:164531221-164567456 GCF_022539505.1 Lolium rigidum | reverse complement strand
AACGGGGAGGCGGAGATTTTATCACTTAACACCACTAGTTGATGATTTTTTATCACAAAACCACAACTCTCGTTTTTCTTATCACAGAACACTAACTCTTGTGTAATTTTTTGCATAGAACACAGTAGTTGTAATTAGCTGGTTTGATAGCCAATCAGCCCATTTGATAGATTTTTTTATCGCAAAACACCAACATTTGCATTTTTTTTCAATAGTACATCTTTTCTACAAGATGTATTTTCAATTTATTTCACCAAAACACAAGCTACAGGCAATTGGACAAGATGTTCTAAGTTTACATTTAGTGCCTTACAACACATACAAAACATTAGTTTGCCTCATCATATGAATCACACACAAGCTACAGGCAATACTTTCTACAGGCAATTCATTTCACCAAAACACAAGCTACCGGGCTGGTGGTGTTGGAGCTTCCGGGCTGGTGGTGTTGGAGCTTGACGTGCCGCAGCTGGAGCTTGCCTAGCTCGAGGTGCTGTTTGCCGAGGTGTAGGTGTAGATGCTGCTGGCCGTGGTGGTGCAAACGGGGCTTGGTGCGATGGTGCTGGTGGAGTTGTAGGTGCAGCTGGCCGTGGTGTCCATCAATTGCCTCTAGTGCTTTGTTTTTGCCCTATAAGCCATGATTTTGGAAATAGTAATCCCATGCTGCCTCTTAACCATGTCAATGAGTGCTCCAATCTTCATATTAGGTTCACTTCTAATCTGATCTTCATAAGTTTTGCTCACCCAAACACTATTAATTCTTGAACTGTCATTTGTCTTCCCACACGTGTGAGGCAAAACAATCCCTCGAATGACATGGGTTGTTTCTCCTTTGACAGTTCATGACATGATTGCAAAGGGACATGTGCCCCCGATCTTACAGCAAACAATTATCCTATCATGGTCATTTCTCAAATATTCAAAGTCCCTTTGATTCACAATATGGTAGTTTGTGAGCGCCCTTCTGTATTGATGGACGTCTACAAAGCACAACTTCACCTCCAAGAGCTCGGGAGAGAAGATAGAGTGCGAGCGTGTTATGTGAGATCTCCTGTTATGTGCCACGCTGGGGCCTAATACACTAAGAGCATGTACATTGCTAGCCTCTTAGAGAGGCGCTAAGCGAATTAAAATAAAGATTTAAAAAATAGATTATCGGCTAAGCGCTGATCCTCTCAATGCGGGGCGCTTGCTCTGGTGCTTGCATGCAGGATGTTGAATAGAAGGACACGTACGATTCTCTGTCACCTGTGAATAGAAACGCTTAAGCGCTCGCCGCAAAGTTTTGCGCCGATGTCAAGCCTGACACTAGGATCTGAAGGCATAACTGCTGATCATCCAGGATTCTAATCCTAGCGTCTGGGCCTAAGCGCCTCTATTGTACATGCCCTGATGGGCTGTTATGTGAGATCTCCTGTTATGTGCAAGCAATTAACCAAGAGTTGGTGTTTTGTGATAAAAAAAACGGGAGTTGTGGTTTTGTGATAAAAAGTCAACAACTAGTGGTGTTAAGTGATAAAATCTCGGGGAGGCGCGCTACGGTTCGGCCGGAAAGGTGGCAGCTGGCTGGCTGGCGGGGTGGTTGGTGCAGCCCACGCAAGCATGCCGTGGAAATAGGCTGGCACCGCCCGGGTTCAACTGCACTGTGTTGCTCTCGTTTCCCTCTAGCTCGAGGGAAACCAACATGCAGACGACAACACTGTTGCACTCCATTGCGATCGCAGCGCAGCCGTCCGGATCTTGTCTGCGGCCGGCCGACGCAGTGCCACGATTCCCGGTGTTGCTTGCATTTACCACTTCTTTTTGGCCCCGGATCAACAGGCTACGTACTCCCTACTGCACTACTTTCAACGTGAAAGGTTTCGAAGGATCTAGATTTTGCGTTAGTCTGGTGGTACCCTTTTTACATAAAAAGGTCTCACATGAAAAAAAAAATACTACCAGGACCGCTATAGAAACACGTACGATTAAAGGAAGCTAGCGATCACCGATATGGAGTAGGCATCGCTTCTTTGAAGAGCTAGGCCAGAGCTCTCCATGTCAATCTTCCTCCTTGGTAGCTTGCCCCCACTAAACTCGTCTGGTGTTGCGCCCAAACATCAATACGGGCGAGCTCACTGCCCTATTGTAAGAGATCTCCATGCCCTCGTATTTTGTTTTTTTTTTTGTGTGGCCCAAAATAAAAGGTGTTTTGAATTAAGTTTTTGCGCATCGTCTGTAGAGTACATCTTATACACAAACAAAAAAGAAAATTAGAACTTTTTAAAAATGTAATGTTCACTATTTTAAAAAATGAAGTGTATGTAGCCTGAGCTATATTTGTAGTTCCCGAGTACTACTACTCCTACGGGTGCCAACAGATCCCGGTGAATGGTAGGCTAGTCTTGACAGGTCAAGACTTTGCTTGTAAAATTTCGACTAAAAATCTTTTTAATCAAATCAATGAACAGGCTAGCGAGCGTGTCATAGCTGGACCTGAATTAGTCTGCAGCATAGCTCGGAGGGAGTATGTATGCATGACCGTGTGAACAGAGAGGAGAGTCACAGTATTGACGTGATACCAACAGCTAGGAGACAGAGGGATCATCCAAGTTTTCGCAGAAGTTTCCGGCGTGTTCGGTTGAAGCTACTGTATCACCCACCTACTGGAAAGATCACGAGCGCGTAAACCCGACTATTTTTTTAACAAGACCCGACTGTATTTAGTTATACCCTGTTCTTAACCTATTAAATTACAGAATATTTTGGAAATGAGGGAGTTTCTTCAGATTCTTTATTTTGAAACTTGCCATTTTTGTTATACTACATATTTTTGTTTTTTAAATGTAATTTGGCACGTACATATATATGTGTTCTCTAAATGCAAAAAAGAAGTTGTACCAACCTTCTGGGACTTAGAAAAACGATTTTTGGGCTCGCAGAGTACATCGGTTCAGCGGTACCACTACCAACCTGTATTTCCTTGCAAAATGGCCGGTGATACGCCACGAAATGCTACTCCCTCCTGCTCTGAATATCTATAGCCGGTTTAGAAAAAATATAGGTTAAATGTACCTGAATTTATTGAATCTGCAACAAGGTTTTTAGGGCCTGAAGGGGTACCAAATTCGCATGATAGTGCAGGTCTACATCAAATGCAGGAGTGCCCTCTCAGACTAGTATATTCAAGCGTGAAAGTCAAATGTACAGGCAGAAACTGCACGACCAAACCTAATTTCTTTATTGTCAAGACAAAGTCGTATCGCGGGAACAACGGCCGAATTGCCGAGAAAGAAACATGCGCCGGCGCACGCGTCGTAAAACCAAACAGGTTATTTTCTTACACGCGATCGAGCCGACCATCGCTGCCTTCGTCGCTGGCAACGTGCGAGAACGCGGCGATGAGGGCGACGTGCTGTCCGTCGGTGCAATTTACGGCGAAACTGCGCATGTACGTACGTGGCGGTGACGGTGCATGCATGGGACACGGCCGGGCGGAAGGATCTTGAGAGGAACAAGAACGGGAAAAGGTCGGTGCCTACGCGCGTCCCAGTCATCTGTCCATCGTTCGTACGTACGCGGAACGGAAGGCGGTGGCTCCCACGTTCATTTACATAGACAGCAACTTGGCACGACGATGTACAGCTGCATCAACTCGTTGACCGGTAGCTATCTGCCTGTCATGAATATACTCACTCTACGCAAACAAGTGGTGTAGTATATTAATTCGGATCACAGACGAATTTCATGAAGTTTAATCTAGTAGGATATAGTATCCAACAAATATTGACATCTACAATATAATACACCTTTGTTTTCTAGTTCTATGTTAACCGATAATTAAGTTAACTCTAGCTCAGCTCCAAAACAATTAGATTGGCTTTGAGGGAGCTGGAGGGATTGACAGATACTATCGAGCTCGAGAAATGCCTATTTTCGGGGTCCTTTTCCAGAACTGTCTTTCCCATCTAGTGGGCGAAGCACACAATTTATTTATTGTTCAGGTTTCAGCATCGCCTCGTGGCTTTTCGTGAGACTTCCTCTTTTATTGCTGGAATCCCAATCCCCTTTAGTCTCTTTTACAATTGCGTATAAGGAAAGAGAGATTCGCGCACATTAGAATTACGCATGGGTGTGCAGTTACACGTAGGTAAATAATTGCACATCTTTTTTTCAGTACGTATGCATTGTTCATGAAATTGGGTGATGGAGAAATGAGTTAGTTATAGGTCCACCAAGAACTACCAGCGGCTATATAATATCTCGTTTACAATTGCGTATAAGGAAAGAGAGATTCGCGCGCATTAGAATTACGCATGGGTGTGCAGTTACACGTAGGTACATAATTGCACATCTTTTTTTTCCAGTACCTATGCATTGTTCATGAAATTGGGTAATCGAGAATTGAGTTAGTTATAGGACCACCAAGAACTACCAGCGGCTATATAATATATATTCAGTATATGCAAGTATATTCTATAATGATTCTAATTGATTTTCTTTTTGCAAGGAGAAATCGACCTTTTGTTGTATATGTTGATGATTTCGGTCAACTTTATAAAATTGGACATCGAGAAAAACTAACACGCACTATGTCTTAGCATAGCTCGTATTTTCCAATCTTGACCACCCATGGTTTATGAAGAAACAAGTGCGAGACAAGGAGTAGAGACAATTTCTAATAATGATGTAAAAGGGTTTATATACAATCTCAAGGATGCCTTGTAGACACGCGAGGAGCGAGCGGCGCCAGCACACATCAATATTATTATTACTTCTTTTGTTCGTAAAATATGTTTAAAAATTTATCTAAATTTAGATATATCTATATATACATGAAAAAGTGTATGAAAGCGTCTAAATTTAAATAAACTTGCATCATCCTTTTATAGGGGTAATACTATTCTTCAAATTCTAGTCATTTGACAGATCCGTGCAGCTAGCTAGCTAGTATACGCATGCATAGTTGCATGTCTCGATCTCTCAAAGAAGATTGTGGACCAGATCAAGGCCTAGAACAGCCTGGAAATTCCGTACGTAGATACTGAGACCGACCAGCATGACTCACTGACACATCGATAGCGATGAACGGACTGCAAGTCTGCAAGTCTTTGCTGCATATGCATGAGTCGTGTCGATCAGCTACTGCAACTAACAACCGTTGCTTAATTCAAGAGCTGACCATGAGCAGTACTAGCTACCCACGTAGGAGTGCTACGTATAGTCGTCTCGTGCCCACAGTTTTGGAATAAACTACTCCTTCCAGCCCGAAATACCTGTCCAGACTTGATCACAGAATAAACTGGTCCTTCCAGCCCGAAATACCTGTCGCCGGTAGAGGCGCAAAGTTCATTTTGCAAACAAAAAAAAATATGTTCAAACTTTTTAAAATTTAGTCTTCAAATTTAAAATTCACACGCAAATCTGCTCCGGTTTCGAAATAACTTTTTTTTTGCAAAATAAAATCCGCAATAGCTATTTCAGACCGGATGGAGTAGGTGAATTAAGTAGACAGAAAACACACGCGTGTTAACCCGGTCGCCAGTTATTACTTGCGAAGCAATACTCCGCTGTTGCTGCCAACAACTCTCTATGGAATCACGGCCGCGCGCGCCGGTCGGATGGCGACGTTTTCTGTCGGCGGAAGCAACTAGCTAGCTGGTGGCCGGCATGGAAGGCCATCGTGCATACGTGACTACGTGGTGCTGACTGTGAATTAGGCGGATCCTAGAATCTTCCTGCGAACAAGAAGGAATCCTAGTTCGGGAAAAAGAAAATTGGAACAAGAAGGAAAGGTCGGTGCGTATGTGTACATCCCATGTCCTCGCCTGGCGATCTCGACGTGGCCGCCCACCTATGCCGCCGTTTTAACTGGTCAAGCACAAGCTAGCAGAGGAAAACTTGATCTTCTCTAATTTGGGCCACTATAGAGCTACTCAATATGGGGTTTATTCCGTATGAAAATTCTCGAGTCTAGAAGCTGGCATGCTTTGACTGAGAAGTAAATATACCGTACATATACTTATTCAATTCAGGAAGTTCGTCGATCGCATGGCGTCATGACTAAGACTGTGACAGGTTTAAAAGATTTCCATGGAAAGTATAGATACCCTAGACCCTGGTAGTACCCTCTGATCATGTTTAATTGACGCGGAGTGTAACGATCGAAGGGAGTGGCTAGGAAGTTGCATGAGCAAGCCTTGGTAGACAAATGTCAAACCTGGTTTTTATCTCTTAATTTAAAGAGTGAATTAATCTATTAATCTGACAAGTGAAAGGGGTGCTGCTTGCATGTCTTCTCCAAGAAAGACAACACCATATTAAATTAATTGCTGCTAGTTGATTATTCGTTACCTGGTATTCCCTCAGTCTCACAAATAATGTCTAAAAAAATTCTGATTTATTTAAAATCTGAGACATTCTTTGTGGGATGGAGAAACATACTAAGGGCCACTTCTTTTGGGCTTCTAGACCAGTTTCTAGGTGGTGCACAGCTGAAGCCCAAAAGAAATCTCCAGTTTCGGTCCAGCTTATTTCCGGGAAGCCCGAGTTGTGTGTATAGGCATAAACTGGTCGATAGCAGTTTCTGGAGAGTTTGCCGAGCTTCTGCGCTCGGAATCGAAACGGTACGCGGAGCTGCCCCGTTTGTTGGTTATATTTACAGGCGAATGCCCTTCCACAAGATAACGTTTGGAGAAGTGACGAAAAAAAGAAAAAGGCAAACACCCTTCGCTTGCATCGCCTCGCTCCCTGGTAAGCATCGCTGGTATGAACCCAAGCTAGGGTTCCTCATTGCCGCCGCCGCCGCTCCACCACCCCTGAGCCCGCCGCCGACTGTTGCGCCCCGCCGCATCTCGTGCCCCATCTCTACCAGCAGCTCTGACCCTCGCCAGCCTCTCCTCCCGCAGACCGGCGCCGACGGCGAGCTGACCTCTCCGCCCTCGCCGGATAAGCGTCGACGTCGTCCTCGCCAAGCGGCGACCTCCCCATCCGGCAGTGGACGCGACCTCGTCCGGAACACCCAACCAGCTTCGTCGAGCTCGTCCTCCCCATCGATGTTTTCCTGTCGCCGTCGCAGGCCTTCCGCCGCTGCTCCACGCCGCTAGTAGAAACCGCTGGAATACCTCGTTCCATTACCTCGTCCGCCTCGTCCGCTGGAATAAAGAATGCAATATGTTTGGCTGCTCCTAACCCCGGCGCATGATTTGCTCTCAATCCATTCGATTATGCAGGCGTGGATGTGGTGTGGTACGACCTCCCCTGCCCGGTCCTCCAATACGCTGACGACACCCTCATCATTATCCGCGCCATTCCCCAGCACGTCGTCAACCTGAAAAAGGTGCTTGACGATTTCTCGGCGGCCACTGGCCTCGTCATCAACTTCCATAAAAGCACCTTTGTCCCCATAGCCACAAATCAGTCGATGGCCCTCTCCATGGCTAACGCCTTCGGATGTGCCGTCTCCTCCTTCCCCCAAACATACATGGGCCTCCCCCTCTCTGTCTACAAACTCCGCCCTACCGACTTTGCCCCCATTATCCACAAGAGTGACATGCGTCTATCTGGGTGGCGGGCCCGGTGCCTCCCCATCGGAGGGCGCCTGATTCTCGTTAACTCTGTCCTCACGGCCATGCTCGCCCATGCTATGGCCGCCGGACTCCTTCCGGCTGGCGTCATTGAGGCTATTGACAAACGTCGCAGGGCCTTCCTTTGGACCGGAGAGGAAACTTGCCATGGCGGGAACTGCAAAGTTGCCTGGAAAGATGTCTGCGCCCCAAAAAAACTTGGGGGGCTCGGCATTCTCTCCATCCAATCGCAAAATTCTGCCCTCCTAACAAAATTCCTTACCAAAATCCATTCTGACACCTCCGCCCCCTGGGCTGTTTGGTTCCACCGTCGTTACGGCTGGAACGGCTTCAGGGACCTCGGGGACACGCACCGCCTCGACACCCATGTCTGGAAGGACATTGTCGCTGGTCTCAAGGTTTTCCGTTCAGTCACTAAGGTCTCTGTAGGAAATGGCGCCTCGACTGCCTTCTGGACCGACCATTGGACTGGCGACGCCACCCTTCAGGACCGCTTCCCTGACCTCTTCTCCCACTCCACTCGCACAAACATTAACGTTGCCGCCGCTCTGACGTCCGATTTCCGCGGCACCCTTGGACCGCGCCTCTCGCTTGCTGCGGAGACCGACCTTCGTACCCTTGCGAACGAGCTCACCTCTGTGGTCTTGCATCACGACTCCCCGGATGACCGTTGTGACCGCCTCACTAACAAAAAGCTCTCGAACAAAAGTGTCTATGTCAATTCTTTCAGGCATTTGCGGATAGACGAGGTTGCTGAAAAGGTTTGGAGGAGTGCTGCCCCTCTGAAGTGCAAAGTTTTTGGCTGGCTTTCCCTGAAGAAGCGTCTCCCAACCAATGAACGCCGGTTTCGCCATCGTCTCAGTACCACTGCTACCTGCCTCTCCTGCCCCCAAGATGAAGACACAGATCACATGCTGCTGCTCTGCCCCCGCGCCTGGGAAGTCTGGACCTTCTTCTTCCCGGAATTCAGCGTTGGGAGACCTTCCAACCTCGCCGACCTCTGGGCCATGCAATGTAGGGATTTTGAAGAAACAACGATCGTCGCCGCCATCACCTGGAATATCTGGAAGAGAAGAAACGCCAGGACTTTCAATGGCGTGGACGAGGACCTGTGTCTTGTCTCCCATAGGTGCATTGAGGATATTAGGTTGTGAGCGCATCGCTGTACTACCTCCTCTCCCTCTCTCATTCTTAATAATTGGTGTAACGGTTTCGACCCCCCTTGAAGCTCTCTCTCCCCCCTCTCTCGCCTCCCTCTAAAATAATGTAATGATCCCCATGTACTCTTGTTACTGATCAATGTTCAGGCTGGCGTAAGCCCGCCGTAGACCCGGTCAAAAAAAAAAAGATGTGGTGTGGTGCTGTGCCACTCTTCGTTTTGGTTTTTTCTGCCACAAGTGAAAAAGTATTACTAGCCCATTAGCTCATGTCTCATGTCTGGATGGAGTTCGCATGTATTCTGCAGTGATCTTTTTGGTTCAGGGGCATTGCAGACTTTATCCAACTCGACATGGAGCATAAGCCCGAGTTTCATAAGCTCAAAAGAATGGGAAGATCAGTTTTTGGGAGCTTCTAGCCACCGGAGTTTCTTCCCACCGAAAACCATAAGCCGGCTTCTCTATAAGCTTAAGCCCAAAAGAAGTGGCCCTAAGCTTCGATGGATAGAGTATTTCAAAACCTATTGACACGGCTCAAATACACATCGATGGACATGGAAGAGTGGACGGCAAGGCTGTCTGCACATATATGTACTCCTAAATACACCCCACCTAATTGAACAAATTAAGCCTGTTTGATTGTTCCTTAATGTTCGCTCATTCGCCCGTGTCTTGACAAACAATAATGCTAGAGCTACGTAAAAAAATCTACGGGATAAACTTACGGACTAATGTGGGTGGATTCGGTTGGTTCGGATCCGGTTGTCTCCCGTGATTGCAGGAACATAATTTCCCCTATGCAAGCTCTATCACGTACTCTCTCTGTTCACAATTAATTTGTGTTCCGGGTTTAGTCAAGGTCAAACTTTGTAAATTTTGACTAAACATTTAGAAAAGAATATCAATATTTATAATGTAAAAATTATAAAAAAGATACCTCCTTCTAAGAGTGAATCGAAGAGATTATATATTAAAGATTAAAGTTGCGTTATAAGAGTAAGAATTCCGTGGGTCCTTTCCGCGCTAATCAGATAAAGGGGGTAAGGACCCGCTAAGCTCCTACTTTTTCATGTTTACAATCTGGTCCCTCCGATTACTATAGAGATGAACCCAATCCAGAATATGAACCGTAAAAGAAAACACCTACTAAACCAATCACAGGAATACCAGTTACAGTACCTATAAGCCAAAGAGGAATTCTTTCCCGTAGTATCAGCCATTTCTCCTACTTTCCTCCACATTTTATCAAGTGGTCATGCTAGGACAAAAATAGTCACAGATAGTTATAAGGATGGGTATCCTTCGTAGTATTTTTGAATCATCATAAGCAATATTTCATATGTGTATTTGGTATTTGTTGATATTTTTCATCATAATTTTGATAAAATTTAATAGTGTTTGACTTTCAAAAATGCAAAAACGCAAATTAATAAAAAACAGAGGAAGTAACAAATTTCCCGTAAATCTAGCATTATTGCTTGACAAACTTTCTAATGATATAATTTTTGCATTATATAATTTAAATTATATAGGTTAAATTGACGATCTAGGAATACGGAGAAAACTAGTAAACTGAGACGGAGGAGTGTAGTATGAATATAGAGCAGCTAGCTAATCTTTCCTTAATCCCACCAGCCCACACTTAGCACGAGCATTGATTGCTTAAACGTGCTGTGTGGTTTTGCCAAACATGTGAAGGAAGACAGCTGCTTACCCTCTTTGGCATGTGCGAAATCATGGTAGGAACGTTGCACCTGGACAAGGTTTCATGCAGGGGCACAAGAAGTAAACGAAATAATCTCGCATTAGTATACAGACAGGTCCATGCACCGATGCACGAACTCAAGTATGAGTATAGGAGCAAATGGGGCGATACAATACTCTGCCGCTGGCTTGCTTGCGCTGACCGACTCATCGTCAAGATCCAAGAGTCGCGGAAAGGCGTATCTTGGCCGCGGGTCCGGGATTGCAACTTGTTGTTGACCAAATAATCACGAATCTCTAAACAGTTAGATACCGTGTTAAGTAACCGGTAGACTAATTAGGCAACCGCCGCGCGCACCACGAGGCATGCATGAGGGGTGCATGCTCGCTTATATTAGGGCATGTACAATGGTGATATCTTAGCAATGCTACATAGGAGAAATGCTGATGTGGAGGAAAGAGAAAGTAAAAAAAAAGATTTTGCCTTATCTTAAGAGATGATCTCATAGCACAATCTCTCTCACCAAATATTTAGGATGTCTGGGTACTAAAAAATATAAGACTAAAAAATAACACATTGTACATCATATTTTACTATTATATCTAGATTACATGACAGAGTTAAGATAAGACGGTCTTATCAACGATTGCACATGCCCTTAGCTTGCCCTGAGCCCAAACGAATCATGACTGGATGGGCAAAAACCTATGACTACTTCGGCTGGATACGCACAAGTGAACACGAGCAAAAAAAAACTAATAATAGACTGAGTACAAGAAACTTATTCAACATGTCCTGAAATTAACAAACCCTTTACCCACTAAATAATGTTTTTTTTTGAGAAATCCCACTAAATAATGTTTCGCTTTTACAAGACACTAAAGTGTCAAATCTGATGTTTAAACTTTTCTGGCCTGAATTTTTTAGACTTAAAAATAAGTACAATTATTGGGCTTCCACATAACATGGGTTCAACAGTAACCGTTCTCAATGTTTATTCTCGTGCAAAACCGAGGTGATACATCACGAAATGCAACTTTGACCCCACAGGAACCAGAACTGGACAGGTTAGAACCTCAGACTTCGGCTAGACGCGTGCCAGTGAACACGAGCCGAAAAGAAAAGAAAAAAGCTAGTAGACTGAGTACTTGAAACCAATCTAAGATTGGCGAAGTCACCACAAACATCTCGCTATCGACGAGAATGTTGTATCCTCTGCTTTTATAAGATATCAAAATGTTAAATGTAAGGTTTATATTCTAGTGGGCTGAAATTTTTAAGACTTATAAATACGATTATTGGGCTCCCACATAACATGGGTTCAGCGATACCCTACTCAGTGTGCATTTTTGTGAATAGCTCCTATGCGACATCTATCAGCGGAATTGGTTGAAACGCAATGCCCTTCGTCTGAGTAGCTGCAAGACCACACTTCACCCGGCTCAAATAGCTCTCATGCGACACGAGCCTTAAGCTCAATAGAGGTCGTTATAATTACTTGGGAAGCAATGTAGGCTGTCGCTGCCAACTGAACTCCATACGGGCTCACGGCCGCACCGGCCGGCCGGCGCGTTGTGCCTTCGGATGGCGACGTTTTCTGTCGGTGGAAGCGAGGTGGTGCCCGCCAAAGAAGGCATCGTGCGTACGTGACTACCTGGTGCTGACTGTGCATGAGGTGGATCCCAGAATCTTCCTACGAACAAGAAGGAATTCCTCGTTCAGGAAAAGAAAATCGGAACAAGAAGCGGGAAAGGTCGGTGCGTGTGTACATCCCATGTAGGCCTGGAATTAAAACTCGAAACTCACGAGCTAAATGAGTAACTCGCGACTCGACTCACCTCGACTCGAACTCGGTGTATAACGAGCCAAGCCAAGCTTCATATTTTGTCGCTAAATGAGTTCAAGCTAAACGAGCCAAGTTCACCGAACTCGCGAGTAGCTCGTTTAGCTCGGTAAAAATGAAGCCCAAGCCCACCAAAATAAGCAAGTATATTTGTGGTTCATCAACTTTGCTATCTTAATCTAATGATATATTGATTGTACCATAATTCGAATGCTTGTTATTCATCATTCATGCCCAAATATTCGAGAAAAATGCATTGTACATTGTACATGTTCTATTTGAGAGTTTTAAACGAGCTACTCATGAGTTACTCGCGAGCTTCGCGAGTCGAGCCGAGTTTTAAATCCGGACTCGATTGTTAAACGAGTCGAGTTGAGCTAACTTGATTGTTGACCGAGCTTTAGCGAGTCGAGCCGAGCTAGCTCGGCTCGGCTCGAATTCCAGCCCTAATCCCATGCCACCGCCTGGTGATCTCGACGGGGCCGGCCGGACAGCCCTATGCTATGCCGCCGTTTAACAGGTGAAGCACACATAAATGCTACTCCCTCCATCCCAAAATGTATACACAATTTTTTTTAAAGTTTGACCAAGTCTATACACAAAAATATATACATTTACAATACTGAATCAATATGAATAGATTCACTATAAAGTATATTTTCTTAATATATCCATTCGATATTGTAGATGTAAATATTTTTTCCTAAATATTTCGTCAAAGTTAGTAAAGTTTGACTTTTGACCAATCCTTAGACGCCTTACATTTTGGGACGGAGGGAGTAGTTTGTTGTCAATTTTGGCCGCTATGGTACTTCCTCCTTTTCTAAAAAAGGTTTTATAAATTTTTCTACATACGAATCAATCTATAGCTAAAATATGCCTATACCGTATCTAGATAAAACCGGGAAACGTTTTTAGAAATGGAGGTAGTACTGAATATAATTGGCTTATTCCATATTAAAAAAAAATCGTTTGGAAAGCATATAAGTCTAGAAGGTGCCTTGCTTTAGTTAAGAAGTCAAGAGGCTAGTTTACCGCATAAATAGTCAAGAGACTGCACATGTGTTTATTCAGAGGGAGGGATGTTGTGTGTCCATTGTATATATGGTGCCATGACTAAGTGTTATAGTGCGATCCAATTCATATAAAGACTAATTTTGGATGATCGGAGTGAGTCCTGCCGCCAAGATATTGGGCTCCGTTGCCATAAGTCATGGCTGTAACTCCTATGTGCAAGTCTCGCGGGGGGCGGCGGGGGGGTGGGGGGGGGGGGCACTAACCCCAAACTTTGAATTGTTACTAACGGAAAATTATTTTATGGTGTTATAGATGAAAAATAGTTGATTAATTTGCCCCCACAATGTTTCCGATGGAGAGGTAGAGGGATCATCAGGGGAATCGAGCATTACTTATGGAACATTCCGCTTCCGACCATGCTGCCGTGAAGTCAATGGCGCATCTCCAAACTCCAACAACTATCTTAGATCGTTCTTCCATATAGCGATCCAAATTCGTATAAAGGTTAACTTCTATCGAGCGGTAAGACCCGTTGCGATAGGGTTGGGCCCAGCCGGAGGTTGAAGTTAGCGCACATCATCTCGCTCTGCCACGGGGGCGGAGCCCCCCCCCCCCGCGCAAGATATGAATCATCGTCAACATATGTCACCACCACTATATGTACCTCTTTTTAAGCCGCCGACGGATACATTGAATCAGTTAAATCCACATTGTTGTGTAAACTCTCTCACAATAGTGGAGTTTTGCTAGCCGATGTCCGTGCTTTTTTTGACCCTTCCCTATGTAGGGGTTGTTCGATGGTAAATCCTTGTGTCCCTGTGTTGGTTTGATATATATTCGTTATGTCTGTTTGTTGTGATTATATCAAGTACTATCAGACCCTATATTTGTATTCTAGAATTTTGACGACATGGCATCGCTGAAGTTCGATCTTTCACTGTTGGACTACAACAAAAGATTCACGTTCTATGACGTGGGCATTACCCTTCGAGTAACCAGTATTGCCCTATCTAATATTGACAAGTTGGAGGCCCATAAAGCTACCAGAAGGCGAGATGGGCCACTAGGCCGGTGCGTCAGAAGATTCCTTGGCGGACAAGATCAGGAAATGGGAAAACAAGGAAAGATTAGATCTAATCTACTGTAAACCTAGTCGTCCTCGGGTAGGACCCTTGAGACCTGGCCTCCTATATAAAGGCCAGGAGAGGGCCTGCCGAGGGACACAATCAATCTTAGCAACAATAGCCAACAGAAGCTTAGAACTAGGTTACCCTAGCAACTAGCATCTCGACGAGATCACAGCCGAACTATTCGGCACCCCATTGTAACCTGTTTTTATCATAATCAAAGAACAGACAGGCGGGACGTAAGGGTTTTACCTCATCGAGGGCCCCGAACCTGGGTAAATCGCTCCCCCGCTTGTCCGTGTACCGATGTCTCGTGTCGGCTTGCAGGATTCCATCAACCCTAAGCCCCTATCGGAGGGCATTGCCGAGGAGCCCCCTCGACAATTGGCGCCGTCTGTGGGAACCCTGTTGGCACAAGGCAGGGCATCGGCAGATCCGATCATGACATCGGCAGCTTCATCGGCAAACTCGCTGGCAATTTCGCCCGCAAGTTCGCCAGTAACTTCATCAGCAACCTCATCAACACCATCATCGCCCATCCTGGGAAGCCCGATTCGATTCGGCTCCTACGAGTTTACTCCACACAGCGAGTCCTCCCGTTCAAACTTTTCGGATCTACAAGGGAACATGGAGATGACCTTCGGCAGCGTCCATTACAACGTCAACGCAGAAGGAATCCTTCAACTATTGGAATCCCCTGCTTCTGGATCGACAAACGCATCATCTTCAATCGATCTGTCGGCTGGCTTAACGGGATCGACGTGCTCCCCCACTCCATCGGCTCCTCGTTCGATGTCCTCTATGTCAGTAGGGTCAGACGACTCCTCGTCTTCGAAGCTGACTTCGTATTATTGCTTGAACTGCGACACCAGGCACGGACTAGGATCTACCGACACGCCGTTCATCTGCAACGCCCAGTATTCATCGGGAGAAGATAGTATCGACAGCACCATCCAGCGAACTGATGTCTACGGGAGCTTCTATTCTTGTAGACAGTGTTGGGCCTCCAAGAGCAGAGGTTTGTAGAACAGCAGCAAGTTTCCCTTAAGTGGATACCCAAGGTTTATCGAACTCGGGGAGGAAGAGGTCAAAGATATCCCTCTCATGCAACCCCGCAACCACAAAGCAAGAAGTCTCTTGTGTCCCCAACACACCTAATAGGTGCACTAGTTCGGCGAAGAGATAGTGAAATACAGGTGGTATGAATAAGTAGTAGCAACGGCAATGACACCGGAAAAGTGCTTTGCCCGGGACGAGTAAACAAGCGAGTAGTAATGTAGCAGTAGTAACGCGAGCAGTAGTAACGCAGTGAAACGAGTAACAAGCGGTAGTAACTCAGCAGTATTTAGGAACAAGGCCTAGGGATTACACTTTCACTAGTGGACACTCTCAACATTGATCACATAACGGAACAGTATAAATGCATACTCTACACTTTTGTTGGATGATGAACACATTGCGTAGGATTACACGAACCCTCAATGCCGGAGTTAACAAGCTCCACAATAATGCTCATGTTTAAGTAACCTTTAGTGTAAGATAGATCAACGAGACTAAACCAAGTACTAGCATAGCATGCACACTGTCACCTTCATGCATATGTAGGAGGAATAGATCACATCAATATTATCATAGCAATAGTTAACTTCATAATCTACAAGAGATCATAATCATAGCATAAACCAAGTACTAACACGGTGCACACACCTGTCACCATTACACACGTGCGGGAGGAATAGAACTACTTTAATAACACATCACTAGAGTAGCACATAGATAGTAGTGATACAAACACATTGCAATCATAAAGAGATATAAATAAGCACCTCACTATGCCATTCAACAGGTGAATAAGTATTCCGTGAAATCTAGCCTAAGAGACCCACACGGTGCACACACTCGTCACCTTTACACATGTGGGACTAGGAGTCTCCGGAGATCACATAAGTAAAACTCACTTGACTAGCATAATGACATCTAGATTACAAGCATCATCATATGAATCTCAATCATGTAAGGCAGCTCATGAGATTATTGTATTGAAACACATAGGAGAGAGATGAACCACATAGCTACCGGTACAGCCCCGAGCCTCGATGGAGAACTACTCCCTCCTCATGGGAGCAGCAGCGGTGATGGAGATGGCGGTGGAGATGGCAGCGGTGTCGATGGAGAAGCCTTCCGGGGCACTTCCCCGCTCCGGCAGGGTGCCGGAACGAGATCCTGTCCCCGGATCTTGGCTTCGCGATGGCGGCGGCTCTGGAAGGTTTCGTGGGTTTCGTCAATCGTGATAGGGTTTTCTGATCCAGGGGCTTCTTATAGGCGAAGAGGCGGCGCAGGAAGGTCGAAGGGGGCCCACACCCTAGGGGGCGCCCCCCTTGGCCGCGCCGGGTATGGTCCGGTGGCCCTGCCCCTCTTCTCCGGCGGTTCTCGTGTGTTCTGGATGCTTCCGGGTAAAATAGAAACCCGGGCGTTGATTTCGTCCGATTCCGAGAATATTTCGTTACTAGGATTTCGAAACCAAAAACAGCAGAAAACGAGAACCGGCACTTCGGCATCTTGTTAATAGGTTAGTTCCGGAAAATGCACAAATATGACATAAAGTGTGCATATAACATGTAGATAACATCAATAATGTGGCATGGAACACAAGAAATTATCGATACGTTGGAGACGTATCAGCATCCCTAAGCTTAGTTCTCGCTCGTCCCGAGCAGGTAAAACGATAACAAAGATAATTTACGGAGTGACATGCCATCATAAACTTGATCATACTATTTGTAAAGCATATGTAGTGAATGCAGCGATCAAAACAATGTGTATGACATGAGTAAACAAGTGAATCATAAAGCAAAGACTTTTCATGAATAGCACTTCAAGACAAGCATCAATAAGTCTTGCATAAGAGTTAACTCATAAAGTAATAATTCAAAGTAAAGGTATTGAAGCAACACAAAAGAAGATTAAGTTTCAGCGGTTGCTTTCAACTTGTAACATGTATATCTCATGGATATTGTCAACATAGAGTAATATAATAAGTGCAATAAGCAAGTATGTAGGAATCAATGCACAGTTCACACAAGTGTTTGCTTCTTGAGGTGGAGAGAAATAGGTGAACCGACTCAACATTGAAAGTAAAAGAATGGTCCTCATAGAGGAAAAGCATCGATTGCTATATTTGTGCTAGAGCTTTGATTTTGAAAACATGAAACAATTTTGTCAACGGTAGTAATAAAGCATATGCATCATGTAAATTATATCTTATAAGTTGCAAGCCTCATGCATAGTGTACCAATAGTGCCCGCACCTTGTCCTAATTAGCTTGGACTACCCGGATTATCACCGCAATACATATGCTTTAACCAAGTTTCACAAAGGGGTACCTCTATGCCGCCTGTACAAAGGTCTAAGGAGAAAGCTCGCATTTGGATTTCTCGCTTTTGATTATTCTCAACTTAGACATCCATACCGGGACAACATAGACAACGAGATAATGGACTCCTCTTTGAATGCTTTAAGCATTTGACAACAATTAATTCTTTTCTCATTAGAGATTTGAGGATATTTGTCCAAAACTGAAACTTCCACCATGAATCATGGCTTTAGTTAGCGGCCCAATGTTCTTCTCTCACAATATGCATGCTCAAACCATTCAACTCAGTGTAGATCGCCCTTACTTCGAGACAAGACGAACATGCATAGCAACTCACATGAAATTCAACAATGAGTTGATGGCGTTCCCCGATAAACATGGTTATCGCACAACAAGCAACTTAATAAGAGATAAAGTGCATAATTACATATTCAATACCACAATAGTTTTTAAGCTATTTGTCCCATGAGCTATATATTGCAAAGGTGAATGATGGAATTTTAAAGGTAGCACTCAAGCAATTTACTTTGGAATGGCGGGAAAATACCATGTAGTATAGGTAGATATGGTGGACACAAATGGCATAGTGGTTGGCTCAAGTATTTTGGATGCATGAGAAGTATTCCCTCTCGATACAAGGTTTAGGCTAGCAAGGCTTATTTGAAACAAACACAAGGATGAACTGGTGCAGCAAAACTCACATAAAAGACATATTGAAAACATTATAAGACTCTACACCGTCTTCCTTGTTGTTCAAAACTCAATACTAGAAATTATCTAGACTTTAGAGAGACCAATTATGCAAACCAAATTTTAGCATGCTCTATGTATTCTTCACTAATGGGTGCAAAGCATATGATGCAAGAGCTTAAACATGAGCACAACAATTGCCAAGTATCACATTACCCAAGACATTATAGCAATTACTACATGTATCATTTTCCAATTCCAACCATATAACAATTTAACGAAGAGGAAACTTCGCCATGAATATTATGAGCTAAGAACACATGTGTTCATATGAACCAGCGGAGCGTGTCTCTCTCCCACACAAGCATGATGTAATCCAATTTATTCAAACAAAAACAAAAACAAAAGCACACGGACGCTCCAAGTAAAGCACATAAGATGTGACCGAATAAAAATATAGTTTCAAGAGAAGGAACCCGATAATGTTGTCGATGAAGAAGGGGATGCCTTGGGCATCCCCAAGCTTAGACGCTTGAGTCTTCTTGATATATGCAGGGATGAACCACCGGGGCATCCCCAAGCTTAGAGCTTTCACTCTCCTTGATCATAGTATATCATCCTCCTCTCTTGACCCTTGAAAACTTCCTCCACACCAAACTCGAAACAACTCATTAGAGGGTTAGTGGACAATAAAAATTAACATGTTCAGAGGTGACACAATCATTCTTAACACTTCCGGACATTGCATAAAGCTACTGGACATTAATGGATCAAAGAAATTCATCCAACATAGCAAAAGAGGCAATGCGAAATAAAAGGCAGAATCTGTCAAAACAGAACAGTCCGTAAAGATGGATTTTATTAGGCCACCAGACTTGCTCAAATGAAAATGCTCAAATTGAATGAAAGTTGCGTACATATCCGAGGATCACTCACGTAAATTGGCATAATTTTCTGAGTTACCTACAGAGAATTAGACCCAGATTCGTGACAGCAAAGAAATCTGTTTCGCGCGAGTAATCCAAATCTAGTACTTACTTTACTATCAAAGACTTTACTTGGCACAACAAAACACAAAACTAAGATAAGGAGAGGTTGCTACAGTAGTAAACAACTTCCAAGACACAAATATAAAACAAAGTACTGTAGCAAAATAACACATGGGTTATCTCCCAAGAAGTTCTTTCTTTTTAGCCATTAAGATGGGCTCAGCAGTTTTAATGATGCACTCGCAAGAAATAGTATTTGAAGCAAAAGAGAGCATCAAGAGGCAAATTCAAAACACATTTAAGTCTAACATGCTTCCTATGCATAGGAATCTTGTAAATAAACAAGTTCATGAAGAGCAAAGTAACAAGCATAGGAAGATAAAACAAGTGTAGCTTCAAAAATTTCAGCACATAGAGAGGCATTTTAGTAACATGAAAATTTCTACCACCATATTTTCCTCTCTCATAATAACTTTCAGTAGCATCATGAGCAAACTCAACAATATAACTATCACATAAAGCATTCTTATCATGAGTCTCATGCATAAAATTATTACTCTCCACATAAGCATAATCAATTTTATTAGTTGTAGTGGGAGCAAATTCAACAAAGTAGCTATCATTATTATTCTCATCAAGTGTAGGAGGCATAGTATAATCACAACAAAATTCACTCTCCATAGTAGGTGGCACAAAAAGACCACTATCATTATCATCATCAGAAATAGGAGGCAAAGTATCATCAAAGAAAATTTTCTCCTCAATGCTTGGGGGACTAAAAATATCATGAAAACCAGCTTCCCCAAGCTTAGAACTTTCTATATCATTATCAACAATGGTGTTCAAAGCGTTCATACTAATATTACTACCAGCATGCAAATAAGATTTCATAGGTTTTTTAATTTTCGCATCAAACAATCCATGTTTTAAATCAGGAAATAGAATAAGAAGCTCACTCTTGTACATTATGCCAAACTAGTGTAAACAAGAAACAACAAGATGCAATTGCAGGATCTAAAGGAAATAGCTTCGAGCACACACACGACGGCGCCGAGAAAAATACTTTACCCGGGACCGTAGTATGAGAGCCTTTTACCTTTCCTCCCCGGCAACGGCGCCGGAAAAGTGCTTGATGTCTACGGGAGCTTCTATTCTTGTAGACGGTGTTGGGCCTCCAAGAGCAGAGGTTTGTAGAACAGCGAGCAAGTTTCCCTTAAGTGGATACCCAAGGTTTATCGAACTCGGGGAGGAAGAGGTCAAAGATATCCCTCTCATGCAACCCTGCAACCACAAAGCAAGAAGTCTCTTGTGTCCCCAACACACCTAATAGGTGCACTAGTTCGGCGAAGAGATAGTGAAATACAGGTGGTATGAATAAGTAGTAGCAACGGCAATGACACCATAAAAGTGCTTTGCCCGGGACAAGAAACAAGCGGTAGTAATGTAGCAAGTAGTAACGCAGCGAGTAGTAACGCAGTGAAACAAGAACAAGCAGTAGTAACTCAGCAGTATTTAGGAACAAGGCCTAGGGATTACACTTTCACTAGTGGACACTCTCAACATTGATCACATAACGAACGGATAAATGCATACTCTACACTTTTGTTGGATGATGAACACATTGCGTAGGATTACACGAACCCTCAATGCCGGAGTTAACAAGCTCCACAATAATGCTCATGTTTAAGTAACCTTTAGTGTAAGATAGATCAACGAGACTAAACCAAGTACTAGCATAGCATGCACACTCGTCACCTTCATGCATATGTAGGAGGAATAGATCACATCAATATTATCATAGCAATAGTTAACTTCATAATCTACAAGAGATCATAATCATAGCATAAACCAAGTACTAACACGGTGCACACACTGTCACCATTACACACGTGCAGGAGGAATAGAACTACTTTAATAACACATCACTAGAGTAGCACATAGATAGTAGTGATACAAACACATTGCAATCATAAAGAGATATAAATAAGCACCTCACTATGCCATTCAACGAGTGAATAAGTATTACGTGAAATCTAGCCTAAGAGACCCACACGGTGCACACACTCGTCACCTTTACACACGTGGGACTAGGAGTCTCCGGAGATCACATAAGTAAAACTCACTTGACTAGCATAATGACATCTAGATTACAAGCATCATCATATGAATCTCAATCATGTAAGGCAGCTCATGAGATTATTGTATTGAAACACATAGGAGAGAGATGAACCACATAGCTACCGGTACAGCCCCGAGCCTCGATGGAGAACTACTCCCTCCTCATGGGAGCAGCAGCGGTGATGGAGATGGCGGTGGAGATGGCAGCGGTGTCGATGGAGAAGCCTTCCGGGGCACTTCCCCGCTCCGGCGGGTGCCGGAACAGAGATCCTGTCCCCCAGATCTTGGCTTCGCGATGGCGGCGGCGCTGGAAGGTTTCTGTGGGTTTCGTCAATCGTGATAGGGTTTTCTGATCCAGGGGCTTCTTATAGGCGAAGAGGCGGCGCAGGAAGGTCGAAGGGGGGCCCACACCCTAGGGGCGCGCCCCCCTTGGCCGCGCCGGGTATGGTCCGGTGGCCCCTGCCCTCTTCTCCGGCGGTTCTCGTGTGTTCCGGATGCTTCCGGGTAAAATAGGAACTCGGGCGTTGATTTCGTCCGATTCCGAGAATATTTCGTTACTAGGATTTCGAAACCAAAAACAGCAGAAAACGAGAACCGGCACTTCGGCATCTTGTTAATAGGTTAGTTCCAGAAAATGCACAAATATGACATAAAGTGTGCATATAACATGTAGATAACATCAATAATGTGGCATGGAACACAAGAAATTATCGATACGTTGGAGACGTATCACGAACCACCCAAAGGATGGCACGCCATCAGGTCTATGTCGCCAACAACACGGGGAACACAAGGCGCAGAGGAGACGAGGATCATACCCCTCGCTCCAGCAGAAGGGCAAGTTTTGAGGACAGCGCCAGCAACCGCGACGCCGACTACACCATCGCGGATGAAGAGTGGGCGGCAGCAAGGGCAGCGGTACTCAACAACACACCACTCCCCGCAGGGACTTCGGTCGGAACCCTCAATGCTTACCGCTCCATACCGGAGAAAAACCGAGTGCACTCGTCGAAGGAACAAGCCACCCTCGAGAGGCGCCTATCTCGCGGCGACCGATCCGACGAAAGGCGAAAGGGTTCGCAAGGAAGCGCCTCCCGAAACACTCAGGGAGCGGGCAAGCACCGGTCAAGGTTGTCCAGGCTCTCGGAAGATGACGCCAGAGAGATAACGTCAAACCTGACTAAATCTTTCATGACCACGGATACCGCGGGCATGCCACGGCCAAAAACCGTTGCAGCAGCGACGGCCAACCTCGCCGCTTACCTCATCAACCAGCGCCCGAAGGATCTATGGCTCAGGCTCACCGAGGTGCCCTCGAGAGTCTCGCGATATTGGGAAACAACTTGGTCCCGCAAAAGGAAAAAACTATGGTCCAAGGCAGTGGGTCAAAACATCATGCGAGAGACGCTCGAGACGAGATCACCCAGAGCAGGATCGACAAAGCAAGGCGTCGACGCGCCACCAGGAAAGACGACGATAGCGATTCTTCGGATGAAGACCAGGAGTACGACGGCGAGCTCAGGGGAGCCGATTGCCTAAGTTACAAGATACGCGAAGCAATGCCGCCTAAAAAGTTTAAGCCTACTCCTACTGACGCTGCCAAGTACGATGGGCAGCAAGAACCAAGATCTTGGATAGATGATTACCTGCAGACAGTGATCTTGCACAAAGGAAACCAGATAGCGGCAATGCAATGCTTACAACTCTACTTGAAGGATTCAGCACGGGCCTGGCTACGGGGCCGCCGAAAGGTTCGTCAAATCATGGGATGACCTAGTAGACGCCTTCGTTGCCAACTTCCAAGCAACATATAAGAGGCCCGTCGGGATCGAAGAGCTACGGAATTGTCGGCGAAGCGTGAAGGAGTCGATGCGTTCTTACATTGGGAGATTCACAAAGCTCCCGAATGCCGCCGAAGACGTATCCGTAGACAGAGCAATCGACGCTTTCAGCCGACGGCGTCCAGCGAGAAAGTTACATAGAAGAACTCGGGCGCAAGAAGCCAAAAACCATAACCAAGTTAATGGAAATTGCCAACAGCTGGGCCGACGACGAAGATAACGTGCGAAGGCCACGGCAGCGCAGCGATGACGAAGACGATGATCAGCCGAAGCACGACTCGGGTAGCCGAAGGGATCGACACAAGAGGTGGAAAAACCGCAACTACGATGATAACAATCTGGTAGCAGCAGGGTATGCCGATCGGCAGGACGACCGAGACGACAGGCACGATGGTAACCGAAACAACTCTGGGAACCGTGGTAACTATAAACCACGGCAGCAGAGGACTCCCGAACTACCCTACGCTGAACAGGTCAACGCCCCTTGTTACCTACATTCGTATGTTGATTCCAAAGACGGCAAAACGAAGTCGAGTCACCTGCTCAGGGACTGTCGGCAGTTCCTTGACATGCACAAGCTCATCCAGCAGTCAGGCCAGCAACAGCTACCGCCACCACCACCACCTCCACCACAGCATCAAGTCCAGCAGGCCCAACCAAACGAGGCATTCCCACCACCACGTGGGCAGATGAGCATGATCCACAAGACAGGTGTTTCAAAAAGAGAGATGAAGAAGCTCACCCGAGAGATCAATTTGGCAGAAAGCATCATGGCAAACATCCCCGAGTACGTCGACTGGTCTTCTCAGAGCGTTACGTTCAGCCGAGCAGATCATCCGATGACCATACCAAAACCAGGACACGCTGCCCTGGTAGTCGAAGCACAAATTGGGGGGTTCAAGATGAGCAAAGTATTTATGGATGGTGGAAGCGGGCTAAACCCGATATTCGTAGACACAATCGGGAGTATGGGGATCACCATGAGCATGCTGGAAGAAACAGACACCTGCTTCCATGGAATCCTTCCAACCGCACCGGGCCACTCTCTTGGCAAAGTCTACCTGAATGTTATCTTCGGCAGAGCTGATAATTTCAGGAAGGAGAAAATCGAGTTTGAAGTGGTGAACTGGGAATCACAGTATCACGCTATACTTGGGAGACCAGCCTATGCCAAGTTCATGGCTGTGCCGCAATATGCATACCTTAAGCTGAAAATTCCCGGGAACAATGGGACAAACATCACAGTCTATGGAAGTTTTTCACGCTCGGACAATTGTGATCGCGGCTTTCAGAGGATTGCTGCAAAATTTGGGCCGCATCAAGAAATCGTCGGCCCTCCGCCAAAGCTGTCCTTACGAGAGATCAAGGAAGAAAAAGACGGCAGGGAAACCAAGAAGAAACCAGCTGCTCTCGCCCTTAAAGCATCGGCGGCAGAGGCTTCGGCAGCAGAAGCTTCGGCAGTGAAAGCGTCGACATCAAAAGGCTCGGGAGTTGACGGCACAGAAGGCCTAGTAGATAGCAAGACAGTGGCAACCACCGATGAAACCAGCAACGCTGCGGCAACTACTAACGCGGTGAAGAAGCCAGACGAAGAGAAGAACCCCTTCCTTGACTTCTAAACCCCATCACTATGTAAACATAGTACAAGGCCGAAGATCGTGCTCCAAAAAGCCTCTGCGAGTGCTAAAATGACGACATCTTTCCCTCTGCTTTAGATGCCTCTACGAGCGCCGAACAAAGCAAGAGTTTGGAAAAACTTACACACAACCCACGCTCGATATTTCACTTATGGAAATATCAAAGAGCAACGGGCCCATCGACAGAGTTATTACACCCAAAAAATTCGGGAATAACCGTCGAACTTTACAAACAGTTGAAAGCAAAGTTGCGCATACAATAGGTTTAGCAAAACCTGCAACACGAGCTGATCACTCATAATGATTTGCTAACCAACTAATACTCATACATACAACGGGCAATTAAGCTCCGCCCCCCTTTTAAATCTGCCAACGGCATGGTGAAAGTACACATTCGTGTACCAACCAGTTAAGAAGTTTTTCGGCCCAAAAAACCCGAATACTCGGACGGATTAGCCGATACAATATACAAAAGTAACTTTACACCTTTGTATCACCCTTGCGGAGTTTCCTCTTCTTCAGGTACCTTTGACATCTCCTCCAGCCTGTCGACAATTACATGAGCAGGAGCCAAAACTTTCGGGTACAGTTCCTCAAAGTCACCAGTTGCGCTGGCAATAGACTGCAAGTGAACCGAAGGATAACAAGCAAGCACAAGGGCAAGCGTGCACTTGGCCCCTGCAAAGACTTGAGATCTTACTAGCTCCCGAACCTTCTTGGCACTTCCAAATTCAGACATCAAAGTCAAAAGGGTAGGGGAGCTGCATTCAGAGGGAACATTGTCTTCCAAACTACCCTCATGGCCACGTAGCACTTGTCGAAGAAGCTGGTGGACCTGTTGCACCCGATCCTGGAATTTAACGACAGCCGAGGTCTTCGATTGGTCCCGCCGAGAAAATTTCTTCGGATGAGGAAAGCTGAGTCAAAGCACGCACCCGCTCGTGTATCCGCTTGTTCTCTTCCGCGGGATTCAACGCTATGACCGCCAAAAGAATCGGTCAAAGATCCGGACAAGAAGTTGCTAGCAAGCGAGGCAAAAGGATCAAGAAACTTACAGTTTAAACTTTCGGTAGCCTTACGCAGCTCGCCAAGAATGTACCGTTCCACGGCGGCTGCGGTCTCGCCTTTTTATTGATGATGGCAGCTAAGGCATAAGTGCTGCGTAAATCGTTCTCCATCCGCGTCATTCGGTCTTTCATGCGGCTGGATCCGATCGCTTTCGGAAAGCGCACCCGACGAGTCGTATGTAAACGAAGGTACTGGGAAGACCTGCGGAAAGTACTGGTTATAAAAAAGTGATGGATATGGTACAACCGAACATCCAAAATAACTCCCATCGGGAGAAGTACAAGAACGATATCATAAGCAAGAGTGTGTCTACGACAATGACAGCACGAAGTTTATTACAAAGCATGAGTTTGGCGGCAGAGCAATGTCTTGCATCAAGCTCAAAGACACAAGTTTGTTACAAGAATCAGGGAAGCTGGGTTTGAGTCGATGAACTAGGGCCAGCCGATGATTTCTTTGATGAAACCAATTCAAGGAGCTGACGGGCACAAGTAAGAGCAGACGCCTTAAAGGTGCTCAAATCAACAGATTGCCCATCCTGCCCTTTTGGAAGCCCTTTAGTCATTTCCTCGATATCACCCTTAAAGCCGTAACCCATCATAAGCTGGAAGGCAAGGACAGCACCATAAGTGCGCGATGTACGCTTGAATACCTCGATGGCCTCCTTGGTGTTAACCGCGAAGGAATCGATCATCTGTCCCAGGGTCTTTTCTTGATTAATCTTGGGGAAGATCATCGAGTGTATCTGTGCTAGAACACTCTTCCCCTTCACGAGAAGTTCTTGTGTAAGCTGGTGAGAAGCAAGAACCATCGACACAGCATTCGACGGGGAGTTATTTGCAACTCTTTCTAGGGCATCGACAGGAATGTTCGCTGCCTCTGCAATAAAAAGGAATGAAGAAATTTAGTCATCGACAAAGGTTTAAATCCTTAACAACGTCTTCCGACAAAGGTATGTTGAAGATTACCAAGCAAGGCCAAAGAAGATTGGCGCAGGATTTCATCCTTTTCGGCTGCTCGAGCCTCAGCCACCAGCCTAGATGCTTCCTCCTCCTTCAACTTCCCTTTCAGTCTGGCCAGCTCCTCCTTCAGAGAATCAATCTCTTGGCGAGCCGCGGCAGCTATCTTGACTGCGCCATCCAGTTTTGAGGAAGAAGATTCGACCTCCTTTTGTAGCCGAACTTTGTCAGCTTCTAGAAAAGTGAACCGGGAGGCGAAAATCTCCAGAGAAGAGATAACGCCACGCAGGTCCTTAAGTAAGAGAGAAACAAAAATAATTAAAACAAGGCATGCTCCAAGAAATTCATATCGAGATCAAAAGAGGACTTACAGAAAAAGGAGCCGCAGTAGCAGCAGTTGGAGAAATATCCTTTCCTTTGGAAAGGGAAGACGCGGTCGAAGCTTGAGCCGTGGGAGCGGCCTTAGGAGCCGAAGCTTCTGAAGCGACCACGACTGGCGAAACGGCATCGGACTTGGCCTTCTTAGGAGGAGGCTCAACAAAGCCCTCGTCACTGCGAAAGCAGACAGTCGGTTGTGATTAAAATAGAAGTATGACAGATAAAAAGGGCACAGTATAATCTTCGAAAGGGAACTACTTACATGTCGAAGAGATCATCTTCATCGGCAAAGCCGCCGGTTGATCTCTTCGCGGGAGAAGCCTTGGCCCCATCCGCAGCTGCATCAACAAAAGTATCACGATCAGCGTCGACGTTGCGCACTGGTCCGTCTGCGGTACAGGTGTTATCGGCTGAGAGGGGAAGATCAGCACGGGCTACTTCAAGACTCATTGGACCATTATATTCATCCTCTAAACCTGTTTGATCCATGGTATGAAAATCTACGGGGATTGAGGAGCCTTTTCCCTCAGAAGTGTCATCCGGTGAGTCATGTGTATTTTCAGAAGGCACAAGGATCTGACAAAGAAGAATGACAAATAAGAACAAAGATAATCATGTCGGCTAAGCAAGGAGCTGTAATAAAAAGATATGAAAAAGAAAGGGAAGTACCCCTAATGGCGGGTGATCAACGTCTAGAGGAGCATAAGAAGAGATCAGCGGAATCGAATCTTCTTGGTTAAAGGAAGTGAGGCGACGAACTTCATCGAGCAACTCTTTTTCTGATAGATCGGCAGCATTGATCCTGGTCACATCCTTTGGGCCTGAGTACAACCACATCGGGTGAATTCTGGCCATGACTGGTTGGATCCGGCGCCTCAGGAAAACTGCTGCTACCTCTGTACCCGTCATAGTTTGGCCGTCAGCTTCTTTAATTTGAAGGAATTTGGCAAACAATTCTTCGGCTGAGGCCCTTTCATCGGTTGAGAGGATGTTCTTCCAGGAGTCTTTAGGTTTGGCATCAGAAACGTCGGCATAGCAGGGGAGTCGACATTCGGGTGACGAGGAATCCCTAACGTAAAACCATTTCAACCTCCATCCTTGCACGGACTCTCTCATTGGGAAATTGAAGTAATTAACTTCGAGCGAGCAACAAAACCTACTCCTCCGGTGACAAAGTGCCCATTACTACTGCTGTATCTTTTCACATAGAAGATCTTCTTCCACAGCCCGAAGTGAGGCTCAATGCCCAAAAACGCCTCGCAAAGGGTGATGAACACAGCAACGTGAAGGATCGAATTGGGGGTAAGTTGCCACAATTGAATTTCGTACGTCCGCAAGAGATGGAGGAGGAATCCATGAGCAGGAAGTGAAAGGCCTCGATGAAGAAAAGATAAGAACATCACAGAAAATCCAGCAGGAGGATCAGGCCGAGAGATCGCACCTGGAAGGATTACATCTCCGGCATTGGAGGATATCAATCCTAGGCTTCGAGACCTGTTTTCGTCACGCTTGGTGACGGTTGAAGCTACCCAATCCCCGGGTTTGGCCATCGAGCCCGACGGCGCTGGCGGCGCCGGAGCTGGGGGAGGGGCGTTTCGAGCGTTCCCCTTCGGAAGGGAAGAAGAATACTTGGCAGCGGCACCTTCGCTGGTGGAGCTAGCAGCGGCGGTGGTATTCCTCTTCTTCACCATCGCGAGATCTGGAGAAGATTGGAACTGTGGCGGCGGCGCAACAATGGCGGAAGAAGGAAGAAGAGGAAGAATGAGGAGCTGCTGCGGGAACTGTGGAGAAAACTGGGAACTTTGAGGAAAAAATTAAAGCAAGCACGTGGCGCTTAAGGAAGGGAGAGAACTGACGGCCCACTACGCCCACGATTGCGCGAAAATCGAGGAGCCACCTCGATCATTACACGGACAAACCCTGAAACGTTGAATGAACAGGGGCTAGGGCTAGCCTGACATGATGGACCCGTCAAATCAGCCTGCAGCAGTTATACGTCATCAATGACGTCATGATTCGAAAGCATTCGAAGGAAACATGAAAAGTTATCGGATGAAGGACTTGAGTCTAAGCACGGATTGCGAGCATCCGTACCTAGACTCGGGGGCTACTCCCATCGGGAGCGCTGACGCGCACCCGATAAATGAGGACTCGACAAAACACTCGCATCAAGATACTCGGGGCCTGTTACTCCCATCGGGAGTTCGTAATGCACACCCGATAGAAATTTTTTGCACTCCAGGATCATGCCCGGGGACTTGATTCTGTGTAGGGTAACGGTGTTTTGCCATCGGCAGTTAACCAAACAACAGTTGGGCACGTTACTCATTATCCTTTGCGTAAAAAATATATCGAGATGATTTATGAAGACCTCGGCAGAGGAAAGTATTCGAGTGGTACAACTTGAGTCTACGCACGGATTGCAAGCATCCGTACCTAGACTCGGGGGCTACTCCCATCGGGAGCGCTGACGCGCACCCGATAAGAAGAAGATGAAGCACAATTAAGATGATCAAGAACAGTGAAGGAGAAGAAAGCATGCATCAGTCTCTACCCGAATTATTTTCGGCTAGACACTCGGGGGCTACTGACGTGGGCATTACCCTTCGGGTAACCAGTATTGCCCTATCTAATATTGACAAGTTGGAGGCCCATAAAGCTACCAGAAGGCGAGATGGGCCACTAGGCCGGTGCGTCAGAAGATTCCTTGACGGACAAGATCAGGAAACGGGCAAACAAGGAAAGATTAGATCTAATCTACTGTAAACCTAGTCGTCCTCGGGTAGGACCCTTGAGACCTGGCCTCCTATATAAAGGCCAGGAGAGGGCCTGCCGAGGGACACAATCAATCTTAGCAACAATAGCCAACAGAAGCTTAGAACTAGGTTACCCTAGCAACTAGTATCTCGACGAGATCACAACCGAACTATTCGGCACCCCATTGTAACCTGTTTTCATCATAATCAAAGAACAGACAGGCAGGACGTAAGGGTTTTACCTCATCGAGGGCCTCGAACCTGGGTAAATCGCTCTCCCCGCTTGTCTGTGTACCGATGTCTCGTGTCAGCTTGCAGGATTCCATCAACCCTAAGCCCCTATCGGAGGGCATTGCCGAGGAGCCCCCTCGACATTCTGGCAAGTGAAGATGCACACTATCTGTTACATTTGATATGTATTACGGATGTAATATTGTTCTCTTTTTTCTAGAGATTTAGGTTTATCGAATCCTTAGGAAATACTTGTTGTGGTGTAAGATCACTGCAAACAGGACTTCAAGAACTTCGTAGTATTACTATGTTCACCGGACCACACATTATTTTCTTGGGATTTGTATCGACAGATAAAAAATGGAAAGAGCCGAGGTTTCACCTCTAAATGTGCACACAAATGGGATAACAGAAGTTAAAATGAAAAAGAACGATAATGGATATAGATACAACCATAAATGGGGAATGTGTCTTAACAACACCATATGCTGTAGAACAAGAGGGAAAGGTCAGTCTGTACGTATCCATGTCCTCGCCTAGCAATCTCGACAGGGCCATGTAAACAACCACTAGTAGAAACAAGGGCTTTGGTTTTTTGCCCCAGATGGCTTTTGCACCGGATTTGGCACGAACCGGTGCTAAAAGGGGTCATTAGCACCGGTTCGTGGGGCGCAGCCGGCCGAGGGACCTTTTGCACCGGTTTGTGTTACGAACCGGTGCAAATGAGCTATCTTTTGCACCGGTTCGTAACACAAACCGGTGCAAAAGGTTCGTCGCCAGGCACGTGTCAGCCGAGGAGCCTTTAGCACCGGTTCGTGTTACAAACCGGTGCAAAAGATAGCTCATTTGCACCGGTTCGTAACACGAACCGGTGCTAAAGGTCCCCAGCCCTATTTCAGCTCAGCTACCCAGCCAACCAGCCCACTCACTTCATTTTTGCTAGGAGAAGGTGTGTGTGTTGAGTGCTAACTTGCTTCTCTTTGGCATGCACATAAGGTGCTCGATGAAATGTCTGAGAGAGTGATGCCGCTTGATTTTACACACAACAAAAATGAGATGAGGTGTCGGAGCGACACTTAAGCTTTCTCCTCTTTCTTTCCTCCTCGATCAAGGTTAAGCAACAACTTTACCATTTTATTTGTACGGTGCTAATTTCCACTATTTATAAATATTATGATGTTTTGTAATTATTTATTGATAAACTTAATTAATTATTTTATGTAGATGAACCGGCGGCAATGGATGTACCTTGACCGACGTCTACCCGAGTTCAGATCGGGCTTGGAAGAATTTATCCGTGTGGCTTAGGAAAACCCACATGCGGATGGTTTTATGTGTTGTCCATGTGTTGATTGCCATAACTTGAAGCAATACCCTGAATGGCAAGTCATTCACTCCCACCTGCTTTGGAAAGGTTTCATGCCCAGCTATAATTGTTGGACCAAGCATGGAGAAAGAGGGGTTATGATGGAAGACGACGAAGAAGAAGAAGAGGATGATGATATGTACCCTAACTACGGCGATACTGCAACAGGGCATGATGAAGATGCAGGAGGAGGTGATCAAGATGAAGAGGCATCAGATGAGCCCGTTGATGATGATCTTCGTCGGGCCATCGCTGATGCACACAGAGATGCAGAAACAGAAAACGAGAAGCAAAAGTTAAAGGGCATGTTAGATGATCACAAAAAGAAGTTATACCCAAATTGCGAAGATGGCAACACAAAGCTCGGTGCCACCCTGGAGTTGCTGCAATGGAAGGCAGATGCTGGTATATGTGACAAGCCATTTGGGAAGTTACTGAAAATAATGAAGAGGAGGTTTCCAAAGAATAACGAATTGTCTGACAGTACGTACGAAGCAAAGAAGGTTCTCTCGCCCTCTAGGATTAGAGGTGCTGAAGATACATGCATGCATTAATGATCGCATCCTCTACCACGCTGAGTATGAAAATTTGGAAAAATGTCCGGTATGCACTGCACTTCGGTATAAGATCAGGCGAGATGACCCTGGTGATGTTGAGGGCGAGCCCCCTAGGAAGAGGGTTGTGGTGACCCTGCATACCACTGCATGTTGTAGTATGCCAGTCGTTGATATAACATTCACGAAGTACCATTCCGCAAATATTACATCCCTCAGAGTAGTACAACAGAACATAGCAGGGTCCATAACTCATTCATTTATTATTACAACTATCATACACATGTCATCTTGGAGTTCCTCTTGGGTCCTAAGAGGAATACTCCTGAGTTCGAGGCGAACCCAACTTAACTTACAATACCAGAGTCTCATTAAACTAAACATATATTTCATCGAGCAGCTAAATACTAGAGTTCGGGCTGCTCGGTTACTGCTACTCTCGGATATCTCTAGGCTTGTTCTCCTCCGGAAGCCTCCCGGATCCGTAGACTATGAGATAGTCTACGCCTTCAACACCTCCTGAGAGGTCGGGTTCATCATAGCCGATGATCTCGGCTCCTTCATTGTTGTCGTAGTCCTCCTCCAGACGATTCAGACAATCTAAGCATGGGATTTAAGAGTGGTATGAGTACGAGCGTACTCAACAAGTTCATTATAGATAAGAGGTGTTTAATGCACTAGCTACGATATTAGACCAGAAAGTCTAATACCAATGCAAGTTTTGTTAAACATTTCTTTAAGAGATTGCTTTTATTTCAAAGAGCTATGTCCGTCAGCCTTCACCGGTTTACTAGAACTTCATGGAGCTCCTTTCCGGCCGCGTTCGCAGTTCCTCATCCCGGAACAGGGAGTGACAGTCACGGTTCTTTACACTCTGCAGAGGTGTGTTGCTTTACCCATAAGAGATCTTAACCTTGGTGCCAACCGGGCAGCTTTCCCGTCCACACTTCCTTCGGTGTGAGGCCCGGTATAAGGTCTAGCCAATCATGTTCCTCCGCTACCTCGAACACCCACCCTTTGTTGCATACCCCGACCCCGGGTCCTCGTCGGTCCCATTATTCCCGTAATTTCAGGGTGGACCCCGACCACGACAACAGTTTGGGACTCGTTAACCAAACTCCTTCGCCGGTAGCTGCAACCCATCATAGACCACATTACCGTGGGGAATTAGAAGGGGATCCCCACCCTCAAGTTGTTCCGCAAGCAGCAACCGCTACGGTAAGCAACAGCTATACCGTGGGGAATTAGAAGGGGCTCCCCACCCTCAAGTTACTCCGCAAGACACAACTGCTACGGTAAGCTCATCCGTTGATGAACGAGAGGTGGAAACACTTTTGACTACTCCGTCCCACTCCGAATCTTATGGTTAACACGGGTATTACGGCACAAGAATCACTGGCGACATTTGTTGTTTAATCCTAGATGGATATTAACCCTTGCAATGGAACCTCCACCATATCAACACAATCCATGGTTCCATTGCCCACCACATAGTCATATTCATAGTTATGAAAGTAGTGGTTTTGGTTTTTATGCAATCGTGATAACCATAGTACTTTGCAAGTAATTTGATAAAAGTACTCAAATGACATGAGCAAGTGATGAACTTGCCTGAACACTGCAAAGTTTTGCAGTTGGAAGGTGTGGACTGACCCTTGTCCTCTGTCTCTGAAAAATAGCATCATTGTTCGATAAGAACAATGGTTAAAGAAGCATTTATGCATGCTTTCCATTTTTTAGGGTTTGCTCCCCCCTTTCCGATGACTTATTTTTTTATGTGAGAGGTAATTACTAAGAATAATTTGGGAATACTTGATTTAAAGTAAAATACAACCTTGAAATGTTGTCAAGGTGTTTTTAAAGTCCAATTACATTAATGGACTTGTTTTCACTATATAAAATTAGGTGTGTGATTTAAATGATTATTTAAATCATCAAAATAGGACTTATTTTTAATTGTCTTCAAAAATTCTCTTAGATATTTTATTTAAATAGAGAATTTTATGCTGATCATTTTTCATATTTTTAAGTTATTTTTAAGAGCTTTCAATAATTTTCTATTGAATTTCAAAGTTTCATACTTTTATTGAATTGTAAAAAGTCCTTTTTGCCCCTGGGCCCACCTGTCAGGGTGGCCCAGTGGGTTAACCCTAACCCGAGCCGCTCGTCCGGCTCGGTCGGACGCACCCGTCCCCTTCCTCTCGCGCACGCGCTAACCCTAACCCCTCTGAGCTCTGGCGACACCCGCGTCGCCGCCGCCTTCTCCGATATTTCCCGGCCGCCTCCGGCCATCGCCGCCGGCGAGATGGGGCGCATCAGCACCGCCACTTGACAGCGCACCAGATCATCGGTGTCGATCTGGTCCTTGCCGCTCCCTTCGCTGATCCCCATCGCGTTCGCCCTCTCTGTGTTGCGGTGCTCTTCGGCGCCTCTGGTGTGATGGCGCCGCCGAGGCCTTCGCCGCCGTGGTGCGGGCGCCGCGGCGCTAGGCGGAGCCTGGCCCGGCCTGGCCGAGTGCCGTCGTGCTTTCGACGCGCGCCGCCGTGGCCGCCATGGCTGCGGCAGTCGTCTGCTCGCCCCAGGTACGCCTCCTCCGATCCCCTCCTCTCTCTCACTCTGGCCTGCTCTTCTTCTTCCTCCAGTAGCTCTGTTGCGCCTAACTCGCTGTGTGTGCGTATGCTGCTTTGCTGCTGCGCTGATGCTTGTGCTGTTGTGTTGTTCATGCGGTTCTGCCTCACTAGCCTTGATCATGGTCGCCATGGCCATGCCAGAGCTTGCCTTCCTGCTCGTGCTATCCATTTCTTGCTTAAATTCCCTTCTATGGCTCTGTTATTGTTACTAAGCTCGCCGGATGCTCAATTGTGTTCCTATAGGCTTGCTCATGAGCATCTTGTAATGCTCGGGGACCGCTTAATGGCTACTCGTCTTGCTACAATGAAATCCATTTGATTGCTTAGTGGCTCTGGTTGTGATGATGGTTTAATTATTTGTGTGTGCTATTCATGTCGGACTTGATCCAGGTGGTACATCATGTATTTGATGTGCTTCTGGATACAATTACAGTTTATCCATTTGTTATCTGTGAAGCAATTGTTGATTATCTGTGGCCAATTAATTATCTGGTCCTTGCTTTGTTGCTTAGTGATGCTCTAGCATGCTCTAGCATGCTATAGCAAGCTCTGATGATCATGTGATCATCAACACTGGTCATTGGGTTGCTTTCTCGTTGCTCGTGCCTTGTCAGTTACTTATCTCTCGTGAATGTGTGTGGCACAGATCGGTGCTTGGTGCTTGCTCAAGCATCGGTGATGCTTGCAAGTGATCCTCCGGATCATTAGCAAATGTCTGTTTCATGATTTACTTGTTAATATCAATTATCCGTGTTGCCTATATTGATTGAGTGGATAATTGATGTGAACTCGTGATACGTTGATGATCAAATAAATTGTTGAAATGAAGCTAGAGGGATGCCAACATCGGTTGGGTACCCTAGCTCCTTTTTGAACCCATCCGGGTAATGATAGATGTGCTTGAGCTTAACCGTGGGGTTTTGTGATGTGGTTGAGGTAGCCCCGACAGTAATTCATTGTCGTTAGGGTAGCTCCCACCTATGTTGGCTTTCGTGATGGATAGATGCTCACCGGCTAGTCACTTGGTGAATTTCCAGTAGCCTTGATGTTGATAAACAAGATAGGCACATGTTGCCTATCAATCTGATGGTTTAGCTAGGCTAATAGGTGCTTTGTGAATCTGGATGGCTACATAGGAGTAAATCCATGCTGGATTTCTCTGGTTGTGACACTGTGTTGTCACAACCGGTGTTCCCTCGGTTTGATTTCCTTCTAGCCTTGGTTGTACTTG
>NC_061511.1:164478761-164531121 GCF_022539505.1 Lolium rigidum | reverse complement strand
AAAAAACCCTTAGAAAATTGCAAGACTACACCAAAAAATACATCATGGTAATCAGCCACATACGCGTCCACCCATCCGTAGTTTAAAAATTAATACAAGATTTTGAGAAATAAGATGTTGGTTACACTTTAATATAGTAGTTATTGAAGTTGATAAACAAGGTCTAGACATATTTAAACCGAGACAAATCATGTATCTACCCCTAACCCTAAACTCTGTCTTGTAAAGTCAAGCATGAAGAGAAGTGGTTTAATTTGGGTTTCAAACATGGAAATTTCAAGAACCCCCCAAAAGCTTCATTTTAGAGTGACTAAGAAGGATCCACGCCGGGCTTACCTTTTATTTTCATGTTTTAAACTTGTTCAAATCTTGGTCAAACCTAGGATTTGAATAAGATTAAAATGGGCATAAAATTCAAAAAAAAAAGAAAAACCAAAGCACATAGCCTTCTTATGTCATATAGTAAGCACTCAAGTTGATAAACAAGGTCTAGACATATCAAACCAGAAAAATCATGTATCTACCCCTAACCCTAAACTTTGTCATATGAAGTCAAGCACGAAGAGAAGTCGTTTTGGGTTTCAAACATGGAAATTTTAAAATCCTTCCCATAAGCTTCATTTTGAAGTAACTAAGAAGGATGCAGGCTTACCTTTTCATTTTCATGTTTTAAACTTGTTTAAATCTTGGTTAAACCTAGGATTTGACCAAGATCAAAGCATGAAAATTCTGAAAAAATCAAAAAAGAAAACCAAAGCACATAGTATTCTTATGTCATATAGTAAGCATTCAAGTTGATAAACAAGGTCTAAACATATTCAAACCAGACAAATCATGTATCTACCTCCTAACCCTAAACTCTGTTTTATGAAGTCGATCAAGCATGAAGAGAAGTAGTTTTGGGTTTCAAACATGGAAATTTCAAGAACCTCCCAAAACCATCATTTTAGAGTGACAAAGAAGGATCCAGGCTTACCTTTTCATTTTCATGTTTTAAACTTGTTCAAATCTTGGTCAAACTTACGATTTGACCAAGATTCAAATGGGCATAAAATTAATTAGAAAAATCATGTACGTATCTACCCCTAACCCTAAACTCTGTCATATGAAGTCAAGCACGAAGAGAAGTGGTTTTGTGTTTCAAACATGGAAATTTCAAAAACCTCAGCTCCTAAAGCTTCATTTTAGAGTGACTAAGCAGGATCCAGGCTTACCTTTTATTTTCATGTTTTAAACTTGTTCAAATCTTCGTCAAACCTTGGATTTTACCAAGATTCAAATGGGCCTAAAAATACTTACAAAAATCATGTACGTATCTACCCCTAACCCTAAACTCTATCTTACAAAGTCAAGCATGAAGAGAAGTGGTTTTGGGTTTCAAACATGAAAATTTCAAAAACCTCCCAAAAGCTTCATTTTAGAGTGACTAAGAAGGATCCATGCTTACATTTTGTTTTGATGTTTTAAACATGTTCAAATCTTGGTCAAACCGTACCTAGGATTTGACCAAGAATCAAATGGGCATAAAAATTCAAAAAAAAAATGAAAAACCAAAGCACATAGCCTTCTTATGTCATATAGTAAGCACTCAAGTTGATAAACAAGGTCTAGACATATTCAAACCAAAAAAAATCATGTATCTACCCCTAACCCTAAACTTTCTCTTATAAAGTCAAGCACGACGAGAAGTCGTTTTGGGTTTCAAACATGGAAATTTCAAAAACCTTCCGAAAAGCCTCATTTTGGAGTGACTAAGAAGGATACAGGCTTACCTTTTCATTTTGATGTTTTAAACTTGTTCAAATCTTGGTCAAACCTTGGATTTGACCAAGATTCAAATGGACATAAAAATACTTAGAAAAATCATGTACGTATCTACCCCTAACCCTAAACTCTATCTTACGAAGTCAAGCATGAAGAGAAGTGGTTTTGGGTTTCAAACATGGAAATTTCAAAAACCTCCCAAAAGATTCATTTTAGAGTGACTAAGAAGGATCCATGCTTACATTTTATTTTGATGTTTTAAACATGTTCAAATCTTGGTCAAACCGTACGTAGGATTTGACCAAGATTCAAATGGGCATAAAAATTCAAAAAAAAAAATGAAAAACCATAGCACATAGCCTTCTTATGTCATATAGTAAGCACTCAAGTTGATAAACAAGGTCTAGACATATTCAAACCATAAAAATCATGTATCTACCCCTAACCCTAAACTTTGTCTTATGAAGTCAAGCACGACGAGAAGTCGTTTTGGGTTTCAAACATGGAAATTTCAAAAACCTTCCCAAAAGCCTCATTTTGGAATGACTAAGAAGGATACAGGCTTACCTTTTCATTTTCATGTTTTAAATTTGTTTAAATCTTGGTTAAACCTAGGATTTGACCAAGATCAAATGGGCATAAAAATTCAGAACAAAAAAAAAAGAAAAACCAAAGCACATAGTATTCTTATGTCATATAGTAAGCATTCAAGTTGATAAACAAGGTCTAAACATATATCAAACCAGACAAATCATGTATCTACCCACTAAACCTAAACTCTGTCTTATGAAGTCGATCAAGCATGAAGAGAAGTGGTTTTGGGTTTCAAACATGGAAATTTCAAAAACCTCCCAAATGCTTCATTTTAGAGTGATTAAGAAGGATCCAGGCTTACCTTTTCATTTTCATGTTTTAAACTTGTTCAAATCTTGGTCAAACATAGGATTTGACCAGGATTCAAAAGGGCATAAAAATACTTAGAAAAATCATGTACGTATCTACCCGTAACGCTAAACTCGTCTTATGAAGTCAAGCACGAAGAGAAGTGGTTTTGTGTTTCAAACATGGAAATTTCAAAAACCTCAGCTCCCAAATGCTTCATTTTAGAGTGACTAAGCAGGATCCAGGTTTACCTTTTATTTTCATGTTTTAAACTTGTTCAAATCTTGGTCAAACCTTGGATTTTACCAAGATTCAAATGGGCATAAAAATACTTAGAAAAATCATGTACGTATCTACCCCTAACCCTAAACTCTATCTTACGAAGTCAAGCATGAAGAGAAGTGGTTTTGGGTTTCAAACATGGAAATTTCAAAAACCTCCCAAAAGCTTCATTTTAGAGTGACTAAGAAGGATCCATGCTTACATTTTATTTTGATGTTTTAAACATGTTCAAATCTTGGTCAAATCGTACCTAGGATTTGACCAAGATTCAAATGGGCATAAAAATTCAAAAAAAAAAATGAAAAACGAAAGCACATAGCCTTCTTATGTCATATAGTAAGCACTCAAGTTGATAAACAAGGTCTAGACATATTCAAACCAAAAAAAATCATGTATCTACCCCTAACCCTAAACTTTCTCTTATGAAGTCAAGCACGACGAGAAGTCGTTTTGGGTTTCAAACATGGAAATTTCAAAACCTTCCGAAAAGCCTCATTTTGGAGTGACTACGAAGGATACAGGCTTACCTTTTCATTTTGATGTTTTAAACTTGTTCAAATCTTGGTCAAACCTTGGATTTGACCAAGATTCAAATGGGCATAAAACTACTTAGAAAAATCATGTACGTATCTACCCCTAACCCTAAACTCTATCTTACGAAGTCAAGCATGAAGAGAAGTGGTTTTGGGTTTCAAACATGGAAATTTCAAAAACCTCCCAAAAGCTTCATTTTAGAGTGACTAAGAAGGATCCATGCTTACATTTTATTTTGATGTTTTAAACATGTTCAAATCTTGGTCAAACCGTACGTAGGATTTGATCAAGATTCAAATGGGCATAAAAATTCAAAAAAAAATGAAAAACCATAGCACATAGCCTTCTTATGTCATATAGTAAGCACTCAAGTTGATAAACAAGGTCTAGACATATTCAAACCAGAAAAATCATGTATCTACCCCTAACCCTAAACTTTGTCTTATGAAGTCAAGCACGACGAGAAGTCGTTTTGGGTTTCAAACATGGAAATTTCAAAAACCTTCCCAAAAGCCTCATTTTGGAGTGACTAAGAAGGATACGGGCTTACCTTTTCATTTTCATGTTTTAAATTTGTTTAAATCTTGGTTAAACCTTGGATTTGACCAAGATCAAATGGGCATAAAAATTCAGAACAAATAAAAAAAGAAAACCAAAGCACATAGTATTCTTATGTCATATAGTAAGCATTCAAGTTGATAAACAAGGTCTAAACATATTCAAACCAGACAAATCATGTATCTACCCACTAAACCTAAACTCTGTCTTATAAAGTCGATCAAGCATGAAGAGAAGTGGTTTTGGGTTTCAAACATGGAAATTTCAAAAACCTCCCAAATGCTTCATTTTAGAGTGACTAAGAAGGATCCGGGCTTACCTTTTCATTTTCATGTTTTAAACTTGTTCAAATCTTGGTCAAACATAGGATTTGACCAGGATTCAAAAGGGCATAAAAATACTTAGAAAAATCATGTACGTATCTACCCGTAACGCTAAACTCTGTCTTATGAAGTCAAGCACGAAGAGAAGTGGTTTTGTGTTTCAAACATGGAAATTTCAAAAACCTCAGCTCCCAAATGCTTCATTTTAGAGTGACTAAGCAGGATCCAGGCTTATCTTTTATTTTCATGTTTTAAACTTGTTCAAATCTTGGTCAAACCTTGGATTTTACCAAGATTCAAATGGGCATAAAAATACTTAGAAAAATCATGTACGTATCTACCCCTAACCCTAAACTCTATCTTACAAAGTCAAGCATGAAGAGAAGTGGTTTTGGGTTTCAAACATGAAAATTTCAAAAACCTCCCAAAAGCTTCATTTTAGAGTGACTAAGAAGGATCCATGCTTACATTTTGTTTTGATGTTTTAAACATGTTCAAATCTTGGTCAAACCGTACCTAGGATTTGACCAAGAATCAAATGGGCATAAAAATTCAAAAAAAAAATGAAAAACCAAAGCACATAGCCTTCTTATGTCATATAGTAAGCACTCAAGTTGATAAACAAGGTCTAGACATATTCAAACAAAAAAATCATGTATCTACCCCTAAACCTAAACTTTCTCTTATGAAGTCAAGCACGACGAGAAGTCGTTTTGGGTTTCAAACATGGAAATTTCAAAAACCTTCCGAAAAGCCTCATTTTGGAGTGACTAAGAAGGATACAGGCTTACCTTTTCATTTTGATGTTTTAAACTTGTTCAAATCTTGGTCAAACCTTGGATTTGACCAAGATTCAAATGGACATAAAAAAACTTAGAAAAATCATGTACGTATCTACCCCTAACCCTAAACTCTATCTTACGAAGTCAAGCATGAAGAGAAGTGGTTTTGGGTTTCAAACATGGAAATTTCAAAAACCTCCCAAAAGCTTCATTTTAGAGTGAGTAAGAAGGATCCATGCTTACATTTTATTTTGATGTTTTAAACATGTTCAAATCTTGGTCAAACCGTACGTAGGATTTGACCAAGATTCAAATGGGCATAAAAATTCAAAAAAAAAAATGAAAAACCATAGCACATAGCCTTCTTATGTCATATAGTAAGCACTCAAGTTGATAAACAAGGTCTAGACATATTCAAACCATAAAAATCATGTATCTACCCCTAACCCTAAACTTTGTCTTATGAAGTCAAGCACGACGAGAAGTCGTTTTGGGTTTCAAACATGGAAATTTCAAAAACCTTCCCAAAAGCCTCATTTTGGAATGACTAAGAAGGATACAGGCTTACCTTTTCATTTTCATGTTTTAAATTTGTTTAAATCTTGGTTAAAACTAGGATTTGACCAAGATCAAATGGGCATAAAAATTCAGAACAAATAAAAAAAAGAAAACCAAAGCACATAGTATTCTTATGTCATATAGTAAGCATTCAAGTTGATAAACAAGGTCTAAACATATTCAAACCAGACAAATCATGTATCTACCCACTAAACCTAAACTCTGTCTTATGAAGTCGATCAAGCATGAAGAGAAGTGGTTTTGGGTTTCAAACATGGAAATTTCAAAAACCTCCCAAATGCTTCATTTTAGAGTGATTAAGAAGGATCCAGGCTTACCTTTTCATTTTCATGTTTTAAACTTGTTCAAATCTTGGTCAAACATAGGATTTGACCAGGATTCAAAAGGGCATAAAAATACTTAGAAAAATCATGTACGTATCTACCCGTAACGCTAAACTCTGTCTTATGAAGTCAAGCACGAAGAGAAGTGGTTTTGTGTTTCAAACATGGAAATTTCAAAAACCTCAGCTCCCAAATGCTTCATTTTAGAGTGACTAAGCAGGATCCAGGTTTACCTTTTATTTTCATGTTTTAAACTTGTTCAAATCTTGGTCAAACCTTGGATTTTACCAAGATTCAAATGGGCATAAAAATACTTAGAAAAATCATGTACGTATCTACCCCTAACCCTAAACTCTATCTTACGAAGTCAAGCATGAAGAGAAGTGGTTTTGGGTTTCAAACATGGAAATTTCAAAAACCTCCCAAAAGCTTCATTTTAGAGTGACTAAGAAGGATCCATGCTTACATTTTATTTTGATGTTTTAAACATGTTCAAATCTTGGTCAAATCGTACCTAGGATTTGACCAAGATTCAAATGGGCATAAAAATTCAAAAAAATGAAAAACGAAAGCACATAGCCTTCTTATGTCATATAGTAAGCACTCAAGTTGATAGACATATTCAAACCTAAAAAAATCATGTATCTACCCCTAACCCTAAACTTTCTCTTATGAAGTCAAGCACGACGAGAAGTCGTTTTGGGTTTCAAACATGGAAATTTCAAAAACCTTCCGAAAAGCCTCATTTTGGAGTGACTAAGAAGGATACAGGCTTACCTTTTCATTTTGATGTTTTAAACTTGTTCAAATCTTGGTCAAACCTTGGATTTGACCAAGATTCAAATGGGCATAAAACTACTTAGAAAAATCATGTACGTATCTACCCCTAACCCTAAACTCTATCTTACGAAGTCAAGCATGAAGAGAAGTGGTTTTGGATTTCAAACATGGAAATTTCAAAAACCTCCCAAAAGCTTCATTTTAGAGTGACTAAGAAGGATCCATGCTTACATTTTATTTTGATGTTTTAAACATGTTCAAATCTTGGTCAAACCGTACGTAGGATTTGATCAAGATTCAAATGGGCATAAAAATTCAAAAAAAAATGAAAAACCATAGCACATAGCCTTCTTATGTCATATAGTAAGCACTCAAGTTGATAAACAAGGTCTAGACATATTCAAACCAGAAAAATCATGTATCTACCCCTAACCCTAAACTTTGTCTTATGAAGTCAAGCACGACGAGAAGTCGTTTTGGGTTTCAAACATGGAAATTTCAAAAACCTTCCCAAAAGCCTCATTTTGGAGTGACTAAGAAGGATACGGGCTTACCTTTTCATTTTCATGTTTTAAATTTGTTTAAATCTTGGTTAAACCTAGGATTTGACCAAGATCAAATGGGCATAAAAATTCAGAACAAATAAAAAAAGAAAACCAAAGCACATAGTATTCTTATGTCATATAGTAAGCATTCAAGTTGATAAACAAGGTCTAAACATATTCAAACCGGACAAATCATGTATCTACCCACTAAACCTAAACTACTGTCTTATAAAGTCGATCAAGCATGAAGAGAAGTGGTTTTGGGTTTCAAACATGGAAATTTCAAAAACCTCCCAAAAGCTTCATTTTAGAGTGACTAAGAAGGATCCGAAGCTTACCCTTTTCATTTTCATGTTTTAAACTTGTTCAAATCTTTGTCAAACTTAGGATTTGACCAAGATTCAAATGGGCGTAAAAATACTTAGAAAAATCATGTACGTATCTACCCGTCATTAACACTAAACTCTATCTTACGAAGTCAAGCATGAAGAGAAGTGGTTTTGGGTTTCAAACATGGAAATTTCAAAAACCTCCCAAAAGCTTCATTTTAGAGCGACTAAGAAGGATCTAGGCTTACATTTTCATTTTCATGTTTCAAACTTGTTCAAATTTTTGTCAAACTTAGGATTTGACCAAGAATCAAATGGGCATAAAAATACTTAGAAAAATCATGTACGTATCTACCCCTAACCCTAATTAAACTCTATCTTACGAAGTCAAGCATGAAGAGAAGTGATTTTTGGGTTTCAAACATGGAAATTTCAAAAACCTCCCAAAAGCTTCATTTTAGAGTGACTAACACTACAACAGGACCCCTCCTACAACAACGCATTTATCTGTATCTAAATGCCAATATAGGCGTTGCTAGCGGCTCTACCAACGGATAATAATGCGTTGCGTTTTTGGGCGTTGCAAGGGTACAATGCAACGCATATAGGTCTGTTGGTAACAGTGGCGTTGCTAGGCAGCAACGTATAGAACTAAGGGTGGGAAACACTTACATACGTTGGTGCTTACACTGCCCAATTGAATTCATGCATACTATTAATTTTACTAATTAAATATTTGTATCTCTTGCAAGCGGTGGTCCACATTTAACATTCATAATATTATTTTTCCATAATTATCGTTAATTGGGTCCATGCTGTGCTTTCAGGACATTCGTGAAGAGAAACATATTAATAGGTCGCAAAAAGGAAAGAAAGAAAGATTTAGTATTTATTATTGGAATCACCATCTCATACATGAAAAATATCTTAATAGCACACGACTTGCAATCTTTCTTCAAAATATGATACTCTAGCTAATCCTACATCTGTTCCTTCTAATATCATGTCTTCTAATATACTGAGCAGATATCAGAATAATGTAGTAGTCCTTGTTATCTTCTTTTTGATCTTCTGGTCCTACAAAACAAAGTTCAATTTCACAATCAATATGGAGAGAACAGTTGGAGTGGTATAGTGGTAAATTATACTACGTAGTTGCTCTACTACTTACCATGAGAAAATATCAAAAAACATGTATCTGAAACAGGGGATATCTTCACCATGCAAAGCACCGATCAAAATACTTCTTTCCAAGATAAACTGAATATAGAGACCGCAGATTTAACAATAATAAGACCCTGCTGGTAGTCATTTCAAGTACCTTGTAAGAATCACTTTATTTACTAAACAAACTTGCAGGCAATCAGCAGGAGGCAAAAAATGCTATCCATCCAATTAACTGCACCTACATCAATGAAAATTAGCTTCTTTCCAGTAGTTTGATCCCTGGTACAGATCAATGACGGATGGAAAACAGCGTACTTGATCTCTGCCTTCTTAACAAAAAAGCATATACCTAAAGTTGAAAGTAAAATAATTGCATGAGCCTAAGGTCAAATGTGAGAGGTCAAGACTAGGTAATATTATCCATGCTGATAGTTTGTGAGATGTCCAAACTAGGATACATATAAATCCAAGGTAAATGAAGCAGGTTATGATATTCTTGCATGTCAGCTACACATTTATTTAATTTTGCCACGGTTTATAAGAACATGAATTCAATAAATATTTCCATCCTTCATTTCTGAATAACGAACCAGACTATGGTGTACATAAATATAAAGAATATGGCACTGTATGAAACTATTACAACTAAGAAATAGGTTTAGCAAGGTACTTGGTATGTATGTGTTTTATTCCAAGGTTTAACTGAAGAATTAGAAGATTCAGAATTCAGAACTTTGAGCACTTCTAAGAGCAGCAACAGTATCACCTTGCCAAGAATGCCAAATTACTGAAAGAAAAACAGTTTCACGGACACAAACATCATAAGGGAACACATCTTTCCTGAAGTAAAATACAATTTTAGAGTGTGTGAGTGGATAGAAAATCGAAAAGTACAGAATATATACAAAAATTAGGGTAGTTTGATGATTGAATCATGCATGTGGGGCATAATCATTCAGTATTACACATGTGAGACCGAGGGTAATCAATGATATCAAAGATCCATAATAGTGCTGACCTATTGATCGTTCTGCAATATTGATTATAGTTACAGGTATCCACGAGATACCATAAGAGGTCCGGACTGGACTATTTTGTGATGATCAGCTTCACTTGAAAATCCTGATTCCCAACAGCAAAAAATCAAAACATAATGGATCAAAGCAACACTTAGAGGATGCACATGATCTTCTAGAATTAACAATGATAGACAGAGAATCAGACTTCTTGCACAAAAAGAATCAGATCCAAAACTGAAGATCAAAATACATTACAAAGAGGACGATCCGAGATCTGTAGGCCGACAAAGACTGCCGTGATCAACGGGAGCATGGCGGCGAAACCCTAGGCATCAGGGAACAACGAGGGTCTACTGCAGCTGATGAGCGACCACGTCAGGTGATGCAGCAAGGTTGCACAAAAAAATTAGGAAAAATGGTAAACAGATCAAGCCAAGGGAAAAGGAAAGAAGTAACTAATATAAGGGATAGAAGAAATCGCACCCTGGACTGCTTGACCTCCGCCATGCCCTTAGTTCTCAAACTCACCGCCGCACCTTGTAGATCGCCCATGATGGTCAACGATCTAGGGTTTGCTGCCGATATATCTCAGGATGTTGGTAGGACCGTAGGAACGGAGAGGCAAAGCAGGGAGGAGGTAGGATCCAGGAGCTTCAGCGGCGGGGTTAGTCGCTAACCAGATATTGGAGCGGCGGCCGGGAGTAGAGAACGATCATGCATCAGGATAAGAGATGAGGAGAGGAGAAGACTACGACGGATGAATAGATCGGTAGAGAAAAAACTGGCTGTGTATAAAGGCCCTCTCACGTTCCAACTTCCCCCCACCAAAAATTGCCCGCCCATATCCACGTACTTAGCGCCAAACATATTCTAATGCGCGGGCAGACCGCGGTGTACCAATTTTCCGTCTAGTCTACATACCAGACAACAAATACAGTTTGCAACGCATACATGTGTATCTAAGATAAATTTTTACAACGCATACGAAACAAGTTGAAAAGCATGTGTTGTTGTAGGATGGTTCTTCTTGTAGGCAAATACTTTCAAACCAAGAAGGGGCTAAGACAGGGTGATCCATTAACACCAGTGCTATTTAATATAGTGGCGGATATGCTCGCTGTCATGATTGAACATGCAAAGTCAGAGGACCGAATTGAAGGGGTCATTCTTCATCTTGTTGATGGAGGATTGTCTATTCTTCAATATGCCGACGACACAATCCTTTTTATGAAACAAGACATTGATAAGGCTGGAAATCTGAAGTTAATTCTTTCAGTCTTTGAGCAGCTTTCGGGTATAAAAATCAATTTCCATAAAAGTGAGTTGTTTTGTTTTGGTGAGGCCCAAGACAATGTTGCAGAATATGCTGAGCTTTTCGGCTATGGGCAAGGCCAATTTCTGATTAGGTACTTGGGTATCCCGATTCAATATCGGAGACTAACCAATGTTGAATGTAAAATTGTCGAGGAAAGAGTGCAAATTAGATTAAGCAGTTGGAAAGGCAAATTACTATCCTTGGGAGGAAGATTAGTTCTCATAAACGCGGTACTAAGTAACATGGTACTATATATGATATGTTTCTTCCAACTTCCTAGAGGAGCCTTAAAACGATTGGATTATTTTTGATCTAGATTCTTCTAGCGGGGGGATAGTGAGAAGCGTAAATATCCATTGGCTAAGTGGAGTGTGCTTTGCCGCCCCAAAGACCATGGAGAACTTGGCATCCAAGATCTCCAGGTCAAGAACAGGGCCTTACTTGGTAAATGGCTCTCTAAGCTACTTACCGCGGAGGGAGTTTGGCAAACACTCCTCAAGAGGAAGTATATTGGCTCAAAGGCTTTATCTCAGATTCTTTGGAAACCATGAAATTTGCATTTTATGGGCAGGCCTTATGGATACAAAGAAGTATTTCTTTCCATATGGATCTGTCTCTATTAAGGATGGGTCGGAAATTCGTTTTTGGAAGGATAAATGACTTGGTAATGCCACACTCCGAAAACAATACCCGGCATTGTACAATATTGTGCGACACAAAAGTTATACTATCGCTAAGGTGTTGTAAACTTTCCCACCGAATGTGACGTTTAGAAGAAGTCTCATCGGACCTAGACAAACCTCCTGGAATGAATTGCTACATCATCTTGAGATAGTTCAATTGGCGCAGGGCTCAGATGAGTTTCGGTGGAACCTCACCGGAAATGGTTCATTCTCGGTGGCCTCCATGCACAATGCTTTGATTCAGCCTGATATTCCAGTCGATAATAATTCGAAAATTTGGAAGATGAAGATACCGCTCAAAACGACAGTTTTTGCATGGTATCTTCATCGTGGGGTCATCCTCACTAAAGATAATCTTGCCAAACGCAACTGGCATGGAAGTAAAAAAGTATGTCTTCTGTCACCAAGACGAAACTATTAAACACTTGTTATTTCAGTGTAAGTTTGCTAGGTCTATATGGTCAGTTGTCCAAATAGGGTCTACCGTATACCCACCGCATAGTGTTGCCAATATATTTGGTAATTGGCTCAGTGGTGTGGCTGTTAGGTTTAAGCGTCTTTATTAGGATGAGAGCGATTGCCATTATTTGGTCGCTCTGACTATGTAGAAATGACAAGATTTTCAATAATATTTCTTTCTCTCTTATGCAGGTCATATATACCGGTGCACAACTATGCTTCACTCATGGGTGCTACTTCAGCGGATGGAGCATCGAGACCTCTTTACGGAGGTATCTTCACGGTTGGAGGATACGGAGAGGGATATTTTTTTCCAACATGGGTGGCAGCCTGATCTCCGCCTGGATCCACCTAGCTAGTTTTGTTTATCGAGTTCTTTGGATTCTTGTCGTCGGATTTATTGGTGTTTTTTTTAACAGATATTTGTACGGCTCTGTGTATCCTAGCTATGCAGAGGATGGGTCTATTGCTTAAAGTAATAAAGTGTCCATTTTCGAAGAAAAAAAGTGTTCTCGACAGACCCTAGCAGGCTCCGATTGTGTTCTTCTGCTTAGACAGTTTGTTCTTCTAGGCTCAAGGTGTAGACACGCATGGTAGAAGGTTGCTTTTCCACTTATGTTTCTAAGGTCCTTTTTGTAAAGTGTGAGGACTCTGTTAGAGTTGGTCTTTCTTTTACGGCCCTCTCTGTATTTGTAACGCCTCCGGTGTTAAATGAATGTTGTTTTTGGGCCCTTCGGGACTCTTCCTTGTTAAAAAAAGTAGAAAGGATCTGCAAGAGAGCAAGTAGAACGAAACGGGCGACAAATTTGTTCACGGGCGCCGAACGGGAGGCTGAATCATTGTCTTCCCGACCGTCACCATGACACCATGCATGATTCCATCGACTAATTAATCGCTTGTTTCTAGTGAGCACCCAGTGGGTCATAAACTCGTAATGTCATGCGTGGATGTATGCTGGAAGACCAAGTTATTTGTTCGCATCTGAAATATTCTCAAGCAACTTGGAGTACCGATGTGCACTCATGCATGATTTGAGATATCGATCTTTTGCATTTTATTCAGAGATAATCGTCCACAGAGAAAAGGAGTGTTGGGCCCTCAGGCTATCTAGAAATCACAATTTTTCGTGGCATGCATATAGCTGAAGCTCCCTGCTGCATGCAGTGCATAGTTTCGTCGGATTCACCGGCTCATTGCATGATCGATAATGTTCTTTTACTTTCGATAATTGTCTATAAGTGATTCTAGTTGAAGAAAGTCGAGAAAGACTTATAAACCCGAGTAACTTTTTTACACAATTTTTTTTCACATTGTTAACGCTAGAAACTTTAAATGGTAACAACAATTGTAGGGTCAAAGTTTGGCAAGTCGAGGAGGACCTATAAAGTCGAGCAACTTGAGGTCAAAGTTTGACAATTTTCAATAATATTAAATTTAGGGTCAAAGTTTGGCTCAAAGTCGAGTAGGAGTTATAAACCCGGGTAACTTTTTTACACGGTCTTTTTTTACATTGATAAGGCTAGAAACAAAAAAATGGTAACAACAATTTTGCATCAATTTTTTGATAAATGTAATTTTTTTGGAAAAAAACGGAGACCTTGTTAATGTCTAAATTATCGTCCCCTCGCAAAAGCACAAGCCTAAACCATCATGTATTTGTGAATTGAGGTCAGGTTGATTAGTGGTAAGGATAGAGAATTTCGGCCAAAAATTTTTATAGGGTCACATATTTCAGAAAGGATGTACAATTGTATTCATATCAATATTCGCTTTGAAAATATGAAAGCGGATGTGGGAAGGGCACTATCCAATCCATTTCCAGCCCTCGTCACATGCATATGACGCATGCCGCACCGCCATCAAGATGAAAAGAAAATGACGTGTATCAGACACGGCATGCATCGCCAAGAAGTGTCAAACACTCGGCGAATATAATCGCCGTAAGAGATTGGCTTCAAAATGGCATCCTTTTGTGAATGGTGGAGGGGGTGATATAACATGCATGCATAGTGCCGAAGGTCAAGTCTCATGAAATTACCTCTTTATTGATTCAAATAATTCAAATATCAGGTATGATTCTGTGAAACAAAGAACATAACACACATGCCAAATCGCCGGTATACAAGAAACAAATAAAAGTAGGGAACAGAAGCAAACGAAATCTCTCGATCTCGAGATAGCACGTAGTAGTGCATGCACTACTGCTTGTAGCTGATTTGCTAGTGGATGCACTGGAAGTCTTCCGGGCATATCTTTCCGCAGTTGTTGAGGATGAGGCTAAGGTCGATGGGGAGGTTGAGGTGGATTCCGAGAACGTTGGCCTTGATGGCGGTGCAGAGGCAGACGGCGGCGTCCAGGTCGACGAGCCCGTCGAGGAGCGAGCAGCAGGGCTCGGTGGGGGGCACGCCGATCTTGGCCTTCACCAGGCCCAGCACATTGGCGCACACGTGCAGCTTGAGCGCGTTCTGGGGGCACGAGCCATGGCGGGGCACCGGAACCGGCGCCGGTGGCGGAGGGCAGTATTTGGCGCTGGCTACGGCCACCAAAGCAAGGAGGAGAAGGGCTCTCGGTGCCATTGCCATCGATGTTGGTCGAGCAAGTGCTAACGATTACTTGTGTCCTTGTACTGGTGGTCAGGTCTGCTTGAGTGTTCTGATGCGCCAGTGTGTCTGCATGGAGCGTCGTATTTGTAGTGAGGCCTTGGACCTCGGCAGATGAAATTCTGCAAGTCCGTGAAGGCAGCATGTGATTTTCCGAGCTGGCGTTTGTCTAGTACTCTGGTTCATTTGCGTGATAGTGTTTTCCATCGATTTGAATATGCATGCATCCGTAAATATGCATGGTTGTTGAAACTGAAACGCGTGATAGCTGGACATTTGTTAGTTTATACTCTCTACTTGCACGTCTGCTCGTAAGAGCAATTTCAATAGTATAGTCAACTGTTGGCTATAACAAGATGTCATATCATTTGTAGTCATCATATAGCTAACATGTACAATAGTTAGCTATAAGAATGTAGTACTTTACTAATATATGGCCCACCTTTCACTCTCACAAGGTGCCTAGGAGCACGTGCAAGAGCTGGCTATTGCATAGTAGCCCACCTCCCTTCTCTCTCCTCTTCTCTCTCCTCCAACTCATCTAAAATATATTATTTAATGTCTTATAGTCAGCTGACTGGACTCTATTGTACTTGCTCTAAGGCTAATCCGTAACCAGCATCCCGAGTCCAGCGTTTTCGCTCTACTTGTATATACTCCCTCTGTTCCAAAATGTAAGGCGTCTAAGTTTTAGTCAAAAGTCAACATATTTTAAGTTTGATCAAATTTATACATAAAAATATAAACATTCACAATGCTAAATCAATATCAATAGATTCGTCAGAAAGTATAGTTTCTCAAAATATCCATTTGATATTGTAGATATCCATAACTTTTTGTATAAATTTGGTCAAACTTAGAAGATGTTGACTTTTGTCTAAAGCTTAGGCGCCTTACATTTTGGAACGGAGGGAGTATTAGATTTCTTTGGTTACTCATACATTGGACCACTTTTGCTTCGGTATCCTTCCTTCCTTCAAATTTTTGGTTAACTAAAACAAATGAATGGCCAAAATCTCTTCATAACTTTTCGTAACCAGGGACGCAATGATCAAAAGTGAATAAAAAATATAAGTATAAGATCTAGAGTAGTCCGTACTATCCGTTTAAGTCTATATTGTTCAGTAGCCAGACGCGCAGACAATGGTGTACGTTGAAAACTGAAACGTTCGAGGGTAAAGTATTCCGTCGGTCACAACGGCTAGTAGAAACATTAAGTACACTTAGCATATTTATATGAAGGTATGTAGGTCTTGATATGGGCTTTTGCGGGCTAAAAAAAGAAGATACCAGGAAAAACTTACCCCTTCAAATTTTGGTGAGGGGGGACATATGGAAGCAAGCCTCACATTGGAAATACTGCCATGTATATGGCACTAGTTTATATTGATATCTCTATAGTGGATGTTATTATAGGATAGTGTCATAAAGATTTAAATTATTTATAGTGTGTAAAATCAGTTTGTACATATAGTGCATGGTATCATATGGGTAATGTCATGAAAACTTCATATATAATGTGTTTAGTCATTTTGTATCGAGAAGTGCTAAATCATGATAACTTAAGACTTCATATATAATGTGTAGAGTCATTTTGTATCGAGAAGTGCTAAATCACGGTAACTTAGAGCATCTCCAACATTCCAACAGACGCGCGAAAGTTTGGCGTGCTAAAAAAATTATATAGCGCCAGTTTTGGCTTTTTGGGCACGGCCACGGCTCAAGGCTAGATTTTGCACACATGTGACTGAAAATGCGATCAAATATAGTGCTGAAAATAGATTTTAAACAGACAACAAGTACGATAATTCAACAGACACACTAAAACAATTAAACTACGATAAAACTAATCTAGACATCGGAGAAATCGAAGTCCGATCCCGGAGAGTCTGGTGGCCCATTCAAGACCAAATCGGCCCACCGGTCATCATCGTCGTCGATGGCATGCGGACCGGCGTACTGCGCCTCGATCCAGCTCTTGCGTGTGTGAATGGCGTCCTTCTCCACCTTCTTCGATGCATAGAAGGCCTGCTTGTCGAGGACGTCCCGCGGGGAGGTGGCACGCCACGCCTCCATGGCCCGTTCGTCCGCCTCCGCAATGGTGAGGTGGCGCTGAAGATGGCGGCGGCGGTGCTGCTCGGCGGTGACGAGATTGTCGAAGCCAGCGAGGAACTCTGCCTCCTCGGCCGGTTCGTAGTCCTTGAAGTTGAGCTGCTGGCGCGGGCGCTCGAGGCGCCATGCCGTCGCGTCGTAGGCGCATGCCGCCTGCTCCACAGTGGTGAATGTGCCGAGGGTGAGGCGAGCGACGCCGATGCGGATCTCTGTGTAGAATGTGCCGTTGGACCAGCGCGAATGATGACGAAGCAAGAGGAGTTGCGTCGGGTAGCCATGGCGACGGTGCGGTCTCAGCGGTTGCGGTGCGCGTGGAAGAGAACGGGCGTGTGGCAGAGGGGATGGTGGCGCGTGGCGGGAGGGAGTTTCCAGTGGCGGTTGGGGACGCGTCGCGTGTGCCGTTTTATATAGCGCAAGGAAGCGCGCGCACCAAATCTCCCGCGCGATGCAGTTTTATCCCGCGCGCGACAAACTTTTTAGCGCGCGCTATTTTCCCGCGTCTTCTGGAGCGCGCTTGACGAGGGTCCTCGGCAATACCCACCATAAAAGGGCTTAGGGTTGACGAAATCCTGCAGGTTAGCACGAGACATCGGATACAAAACGTGCAAAGAGCGAGATTTACCTAGGTTCGGGGCCCTCGATGAGGTAAAACCCTTACTCCTGCTTGTCTGATCTTGAATATGGGTGAAATCGATTACAATGGGGCAGCTGATAGACTGTGTGGTGGTGATCTCACCGGGAGGCAAGGTTTCTAGGGTTTGGTGTATGCGTGGTTGTATGCGATTGTGAGGGTAGGATCCGGCAGGCCCTCTCCTAGCCTTTATATAGGAGTCCAGGTCCCGAGAGTCCTGCACGGATTCGACTATGTTACAACAAGATCTAATCTATCCTTTGCTTATTCGACATCTTCTTGCCTTGTTCATCAAAAAACTGTTTCCTTCTATCTTTTCACCGCTGCAACCGACGTATTGGTCCATCTTGGGCTGCGGTGATTCTCATGGGCCCCTTGATGGGCCAGAGGAGGTAGACCAATATCGGGTACCCGAAGGGTAATGCCCACATCGGCGCTCTTTCGCTACGCGCGCGTTAAATTAGCGGATTTTACCGGACGTCGTTTAGTGCGTCTATTGGAGATGTTCTTAGCATGCTGCTCATCTCTCCACGTCTGATTGTCATCTAAGTGCCTAATTGACATTACATGTTATTGCATGTTATTAACTATGTTACTTTCACTATAAGATGTCACTATGTTGCTGTTATCACCAGAATTTGACCAAGTCTGGAGATGGGCCGTGATTAAATGGGCTTAGAGGATTGGCATGGAAAATATTCCCGAATCGGCCTTGTACAAGAAGTTTGGGCAAGATTGCCCGTGTATCTGTAAATATAGTAGGATACGTGTTGGTTAGAATTAAGAGATAGAGTTTAGCTCGTACACGGTTGGGTTTTTTCCCAAGTTAGAGAGTCTACGGACTATAAATATGTATCTAGGGTTATTGAGAAGGAGGACGATCACGTTCACAACAAATCAATCTAGGCGCATCGCCACCCCTTGTTTCGAGGGTTTCTCCCGGGTAAGCAACATGCTGCCTAGATCGTATCTTGCGATCTAGGCAGTATCAGTTTATTCGTTTGGTGTTGCTCGTGCTGAAGCCTTTTTGATGGCGAGCAACACCATTATCTTAGGTGTTTTGGGGTTGATCACAATGCTTGCACGACGCATTTGTTTAGCTACGCTTCCCCTCGATATCTAGCTGCCCTTACACCTATTTTAGGTGTAAGGGCAGCACCTTGCTTGTTCATTATTTAGTAGATCTAATCCGTTATAGTTGCTCCTTGTTCTTCAAGGATTGGTTTGATATCCGTATGGTTAGGCCTTATAAACGGGTTGAAGGATCCGGTAGTGCGTAAGGTGTGGTTTACTAAGCTCTAGAGGGATTGTTCCGGGATCAACTTCACGTTGGTTTTTAGGCCTCTTTAGTGCTGGTTTTCTATCATCTTACGTATCTGTTAGGCTCAATTACGCATAGGATGTTCCGATTATACGGTGAAAACCCTAGACTATCGTAGATTAGCTTAGCTTGATATTGATAAAGCATGACCCCCACGTCCTTATAAATCTAACATGAACCGTGGGGCATTCGGCTCTTTGAGCCGATCCGCAGAACAACTTAAGAGCCGATCGGGGCTCGTATTTAATGTTTACGCGTTTGCCATGCAGGAAACTAGTCGAAGCAATCCATCACCTTCCTGACCAGGTATAGGTCAGGTGGCACGCCCTCGTAAGCACCAGGACGCGTGTGCCGTAAGGCATTGCGGGCCGCCGCCCGAGGGACCAGTGGTCGCCCGCAATCCCGGGAGCCTCCCGGCTCTATCGTGTTGCCCGTCGCTGCTCGCCGGTGGGTTTCTGACCGCAACACATTCTGGCACGCCCGGTGGGACACTCTGCAACAACATCGACGTCTGCAGCAACCATGTCAAAAGCTGCGGAGGAGGTGGTTGGCGAACCAGTCACGTACGCAGATCTGCCAGAAGAGCAGAAGAAGAAGTGTGATGAGATGAAAGCTATCTTGGAAGCCGATCTCATCGGCTCTTTCGTGAGGACCCGTTCACATGGCGTAAGGTGGAAGGGGTTCTCCCCTGAAGGTGTTCTTGACGGAGTAGACCTGTCTACCCCTTCGGAGGAACGTACTGCAGCTTGCGCCAGGAAATCAATTACATGGCGGCTCATTCTCTACACCGTTATTCTGAAAGCCCGGTGAATACTCTCGAGCGCGTCGCGGTCCGTGTGGTGCAGGAAATCATGAAGCATCAGTACTCCCTGTCAGGACCTACCTTGGGGACTCACCAGGGAGCAGTACCGCTCCAGCTCAGGCCGCCGCTACCATTCGCGCTTGCAGCACCAGAGCCGCCGGGTTCACCGGCGTACGTCCTCTACAAGGTTGGTGGCGATCCTAGCGATTGCCAGTTCCTATATGAGCCACCTAAGGAGATCCCGCATGGGTACGTGTGCACATACGTGCCAGACTGCAATGCCTTGGCGCGCACGAGCCGGATCGCACCAACCGGGATTTCGGAGTAGATACTCGATAAACAAGCATGGCTGGCTAAATATGCTACCGGAACGAGTCATGAAGGCTCGGTCCCTACAGCTAATACCATGGAGCAGATCAGCACTATCTTGAGAGACCAATCCGGCATCCTGCCGAAGAGGAAGACAATCGGCTATTCCAAGCCGTACCCTGACGAGTATGACCTGATCCCGTTGCCACCCAAGTATCGGCTCCCTGAATTCTCAAAATTTAATGGAGCAGAGGGATCTAGCTCAATAGAGCACATAAGCCGATATTTAGCGTAGCTGGACATGATTTCAGCGTCAGACCAGTTACGTGTGAGGTTTTTCGCACAATCTCTCACGGGGTCAGCTTTTGGATGGTACACGTCGTTGCCACCAAACTCAGTCCGGACGTGGAAGCAAATGGAGGAGCAGTTTCACGTGCAATATCACTCAGAAGCTACCGAGGCCGGCATTGCCGATCTGACACAGGTGCGGCAGAAGCGGGGAGAAACAGTATCTGAATACATCCAACGTTTCAGACCGTCAGGAACCGATGTTATTCGGTTCGTTTATCCGAGAAGGAAGCGATCGAGCTGGCAGATCTGGGCCTCACGACGCCAATCAAAGATCCGACTTCCCAAGCGAGTACGGCTTCATTGTCGCACATGGTGCAGTAAACTCACATCCTATGAGCAAGCGGCACCCCGAATTGTACCAAGACAAGTTCAAGCGTCCGGTGGGTCCGGTTGAGATGGAAGAAACCGAAGATCCCGCACCGGACTCCGGAGGTGGCTGTAGCTGAATGGGCTCGGGGGCACATCCCGTGTCCTGCAAGTGGGTAAAACCACAAGGGCCTCCAAAAGGGTTTGACTTCGATTTGAGCAAAGCTGAGCAGATTTTCGATCTATTGCTTAAGGAAAAACAGCTGAAGTTACCCGAAGGCCATAAAATCCCTACAGCACAAGAACTGAACGGGAGGCCGTACTGCAAATGGCATCACTCGTTCACCCACACCACCAATGACTGCAAGGTGTTTCGTCAGCAGATCCAAGTGGCGATAGAACAAGGCCGATTGCTCTTCGGACAGTTTGCCATGAAAGTGGACACGCATCCGTTCCTTGGCGTCAACATGGTGGAATCAAACCACTCCGCGAGGCGTCGATTGGATTTATCGTGTGATGTTAACATGGCAGGGCCTGTGCGCCACCATGGCAAGGATAAAGAGGAAAACAGTCACTCCCGCAACAAGGAAAAGGAGGAGGCCGATCCACGCGACCGGCCCCGATATGATGACAAACGGTACCTTACCAAGGAACAAGTGAGAAGCGTGCGATACCGTAAACCACTTTCCACGCACCTCCTCAACAAATATTAATATCAAGTATGACCGACGTCGGCAGTACGACAGAAACGACGAGAGATACAATCGGTCCGATGAAGACAAAGGAGGGTACCGTTGGCATAACAGAGGCGACGAAGGACGGGAGCACCGCGCTAAGGAGAGGTCAAGGGAGCAGGAGGACATGGATAGACACTGGGACTGTCCCTTCTTTAAACACTGCTGGGACTCAGGGATGAGCCGATTGCCTATGATCGAAAACTGCCCAGAGTGTAGACGCCGGAAGAAGGATGCAGGAGACGTTTCAGTTTTCAAGCGTCTAGGACCTCTCCCGCCACAGAACAAACGTGCTGAGTCTTCTCAAGATGAAGACTTTGAGGAGTAGAAGATGAAGAAGAGGATAGGTACCACCGGCCAAGGTGGTGCCCCGATGGACTCAGCCACTCCCAAAAGCGTAGGGTTCAGCGGCTACGCAGCTTGGAGCAAGCCGAAGCGCGATACTTGCACACGTTGAGGAAAGCGCGGCCTGATCTCGGCCGTGAAAATTCAACAGTACTTTGGACGAAGAAACACGTCCACCAAAGAAAGTCCGGCGTCCCAAGCAAGAAAAAGCCGATGCGGGTACATCGGCTGGCACAAACATGGTGTTCTTCCTTCCATCGAGTTTCGTGCCCCGGAACCGAAGAAGTGCCGATAGCACAGCTTGATCGCGGTCCACAGCCCGTCATCTTCGAAAAGCCACGGGAGAAGGGCTACAAACATATGAAGGCCCCGTACCTAAAGGGTTATATCAATGGGCAGCCCGTCGGCAGGATGTTGGTTGACACGGAGCGGCGGTCAATATAATGCCTTATTCCATGCTACGGCGTTTAGGACGCCCCTAGTGCCGATCTCGATCAAGACCAACGTCACACTAAACGACTTCAACGGCCAAGCATCAGGGACGCAAGGTGTCCTGAACGTGGATCTAACCATAGGCCGAAAGACGGTCCCAACGACGTTCTTCATCGTCGACAGCAAGAGCACCTACGCTGCCCTGTTAGGAAGGGATTGGATTCACTCTAACTGCTGCATTCCATCTACAATGCATCAATGCCTCGATACGAAGGATGGAGACGACGTAGAAGTCGTGCATGCAGATGATTCGATCGACGTCTCGATAGCCGGCATGAACATTTGGGACTCGGACGACCAAGAACCGCTCTCTGGAATCAGTTTGGACGGCTGTGATCGCATCGAGGTGACAAAAACGGGGTGAGGCTGGTCTTATCCACCGGCCCGATAGAGTAGCAAGAGCAACATCCATCGACACACTGGCAAGGCCGATCCGTGCGATCGGCCCCAAAAAATAAAAAGCAAGGATCTCACGTCAAACATGTCACGTAGTCGTGGTAGGGAGGCTTCCTCCTGTAAGGGAGCACATACAAGTTGTAAACCTTCATTGAGCAATTCAATCAACATGGAGGCCGATTCCAGCAATCGGCCAAAATTATCCTCGCCACACGTTCTGCATGTGTTCAACATCGATCTAACGGGCGACGGAAAGCTGGGATATGGGTTTACGTCGGCTGATGAGCTAGAGGAGATCGACATTGGTCCTGGGGATAAGCCACGACCAACATTTATCAGCAAAAAGTTAGATCCGCATCTGAGGAGCCTGATGATAGCTTTGTTGAAAGAATACCCAGATTGTTTTGCCTGGGATTATACAGAGATGCCCGGGCTAGACAGAGCATCATTGAGCATCGGCTACCTCTCAAGAAGGGATTTCGGCCGTTCCAAGCAACGAGCACGGCAGATGAAGGCCGAAATTCTAGAAGAAGTCAAGAAAGAGATTGAGAAGATGTTGAGCGCCGGGTTCATCAGGCCATGCAGGTATGCTGAGTGGATATCTAGCATCGTACCTGTGTAGAAGAAAGACGGCCGATGGCGCGTCGCCATAGATTTTCGCGATCTCAACGAGCCACTCCGAAGGATGAGTACCCTATGCCGGTAGGCCGAGACGTTGATCAATGCAGCGGCTGGTCATAAGGTTTTAAGCTTCATGGATGGCAACGCCGGTTACAACCAGATTTTCATGGCTCCAGAAGATATACATAAGACAGCCTTCAGAGTACCGGGTTCGGTGGGCTTGTTCGAGTATGTGGTCATGACATTTGGGCTGAAGAATGCCGGTGCAACGTACCAACGAGCCATGAAATACATCTTTCATGATCTGATCGGCAAGTTGGTAGAGATCTACATCGATGACGTGGTGGTCAAGTCTGTCTCAGTGGAAGGACACCTGGAGGATTTGCGACGCATCCTGGACCGAACTAGAAAGTTCGGACTCGGAATGAATCCAAAGAAGTGTGCTTTTGGTGTGACGGCCGGTCAATTCCTGGGCTTCCTAGTTCATGAACGTGGAATTGAGATCGGCCTGAAAAGTCAAGAGGCAGTGCGAACGATGAAGCCACCAACGACCAAGAAGGAACTCCAGAGTCTCATCGGCAAAATCAATTTCATCAGAAGGTTCATCTCTAATCTGTCAGGACGAATTGAGCCGTTCATGGGACTGGTAAAAATCAAACCTGATGAGGAGTTTCACTGGGGGGCAGAGCAACAACGAGCGTTTGATGAGATTAAAGAGTATCTAACGAAGCCGCCCGTGTTGGTTCCGCCCCAGCAAGACAGGCCATTCTATATTTACTTGTCAGTAGCCGATACTTCTATCGCCTCAGTGGTAGTGCAAATCTATGATGGCATGGAAAGAGTTGCTTTCTACCTCAGCAGAAGGATGTTGGATGCAGAGACGAGGTACCCGGAGATCGAGAAGTTGTGCCTCTGCCTATTTTTTACCTGCGCCAAGCTTCGCCACATCTTTCTGACGGCAGAAATCATCATCATCTGCAAATCACACGTCATCAAGCACATGCTGTCGGCTCCTGTTTTGAAAGGCCGACTCGGTAAATGGATGTTTGCGTTATCGGAGTTGGATCTCCGGTATCAACCTGCGAAAGCAGTCAAAGGACAGGCCTTGGCTAATCTAATCGCGGAACGGATCAACACTAATATAGCAGCACTGTCTATACGTGCGTGGGCCATGTTCTTCGATGGGTCAGTTTGCGATGATGGTTGTGGCATCGGCATCCTACTCGTGTCGCCCCGGGGGGCAACCTACACCTTCTCCATCAGGCTATCTACCCCTTGCACCAATAATGTTGTTGAGTATGAAGCAATACGTAAGGGGATGGAGTTGCTAATTGAAGCCGGGGCAGAAGCGGTGGAACTCTTTGGAGACTCAAAGTTGGTGATCTCCTAGCTCACGGACGAATACAAGTGTGAGAGCGAGTCGCTCTTCCCGTTATGGATGCATTGCCGCGAGTTGATGACACAGTTTAGGTACATAAACTTCAACTGGGTCCCGAGGTCACAGAATACGGAGGCGAACGATCTCGCGCAGATGGCATCAGGCTATAAGGAGACAGTGGAAGGAGCCGATGTCCAGATACATTTCATCGAGCCAGGCGCATGTGGAACTCATCAATCGGCTCATAATATGAAGTGGTTGATCCGGCGATCAGGGTTTTATTGGCCCACCATGCTTGAGGACTGTTTCAATTACTATAAAGGGTGCCAAGCATGTCAGAAGTTTGGGAGCATTCAGATGGTACCTGCATCAGCAATGAACCCTATCATCAAGCCTTGGCCATTTCGAGGATGGGGCATGGACATGATCGGCAAAATCCATCCTGCATGGAGCAAAGGCCACGAGTGGATCTTGGCCATCACAGATTATTTCACTAAATGGGTGGAGGCTGTCCCTATGAAGTTTGTGGCATCGAAGGACGTCATCAGTTTCGTGAAAGAGCATGTCATCCACAGATTTGGGATTCCCCAGACCATCACGACCGATGGAGGTTCGGTTTTCGTTTCTCGCGAGTTTAGAGATTTCTGCGAGAGCATGGTAATTAAGTTGATCCGATCATCCCCATACTATGCTCAAGCAAATGGGCAGGCTGAAGCGTCCAACAAAAGCCTTATCAAGCTGATAAAGAGAAAGATCGACGAGTACCCTAGGCGTTGGCACGAGGTGTTGTCGGAGGCTTTATGGGCTTATCGCATGTCATGTCATGGAGCGGTGAAAACCTCGCCATACCATCTGGTCTATGGACAAGAAGCCGTGTTACCCCGGGAGATCACGGCTGGGTCGAGACGTGTCACGTTTCAGAATGACTTGACAACTGAAGAGTATGCAGCCCTGATGAGTGATAGCGTTGAGGATCTGACGGAACTCAGGCTTTGGTCACTTGAGAAAATTAAGGAGAACAAGGCCAAGGTAGCTCGTGCATATAATAAAAAGGTGAAGCCAAAGGAGTTCCATGTTGGCGATCTGGTATGGGAAGCTGTGTTGCTTGTTGGGGACTAAGGACAAGGCGTATGGTAAATGGTCTCCAAATTGGCACGGTCCGTACAGGGTTGACCAAGTCCTAAAGGGCAATGCATACATGCTCGAGCAGTTGGATGGTGTGAAGTTCCCAGTGGCCGTCAATGGCCAGCATCTCAAGAAGTATTTCCCAAGCATGTGGGATGATGGGCATTGAGATATGGGGGCCGATTTTAAATCGGCCAGTAAAAAAAAAATCAAATTTGGATTACTTGGAATATGGGGGCCGATGTATGGAATCGGCCGGTAAGAAAAATGTATGTATGAAGCAACAGGATGCTAAGTACAGCTGATGCACGGACATCGACTTGAGAACAAAACAGCCGATGCACAGCCATCGACTTTAGGGGTACAAAGTATCATGATCAGGTATCAAGTTACCGTTTGGATTTGAGGAATGCTTGCTTGAACCTGTCTAAATTGGCAATTGAGTTGATCTTATGGGCGTTTGATAGTGAAAGACCGATACGCTGCTATCGGTTCTTTGCGTGTTGACTTGCGTTGACAATCGGCAGAATTGGTATGAAGGCAGAATCGGCTGAGAAATATTTTCTTCATTAATAAAAATGGCTTTTACAGGGAAGAGCCGATCGCTCAAGGAAGAAAAAACAAAAGCCAATTACTACTACTACTAGTCCTATGCTAGTAGTCCCTAATCTACGGGCCGTGCTGCCCTCGTCGTCGTCATCGCTGCCGCCGGCGCAGCTGCTGGCGGGCTCCTCGTCGCTGCTCCCGTAGCCCTCTACGGGAGCCTCGTCCTCCTCGTCGTCGTCGTCTTCGTCGTCGTCCCACCAGGCGCGGAAGCGCTTTGCCGGCGGATATTCGTCGGAGGAGGTGTCTTCCTCCTCTTCCCCCTCCTCGTCGGAGGAGGTGAAGTCGTCCCAGGAGAAGCGGTCGTCCTCGCTCTCCGCCTCCTCCTCCCCGTCGACGAGGAATTGGAGGTCGTCTTCTCCGTCGGTCAAGGACTTGTCATCCTCGGACCAGACGGAGGAACCATGGTCCTCCTTGTCCCACGTCGTTGGGGCGAGGATGTCGTGCGCCGCCAACGAGCCCCACTCTGGCGTCGGCTCACGAGAGGGAGACGATACGTAGGAGAGACCTGATGAGGCTGAGGAGGAGGAGGAGGAAGAAGACATGGCTACCGAGGAGGGGGGTTTTTTGCCGATGGCTAGCACGGAGCAAGAGGATGAAGAGGCGAACTGCTCGACGCGGTTAAATAAAGGGATATGGGGAGAGTTAATGTTACAGCAGTTTCCGAGGAAGTGGTGCCACAGAACTTTCAAATCGTGCAGAGAAGTTGAGAAGGCAAGGCATCATGATGAAGGATACTGCGGCGGTTCTGCTCTGCCACGACGTGACCCTACGAAGAAAAAAACAGAGTGGTTTTGAAATTATCATTGCCAAAACCAGGGGGCATGTTTTATCACCAGAATTTGACCAAGTCTGGAGATGGGCCGTGATTAAATGGGCTTAGAGGATTGGCATGGAAAATATTCCCGAATCGGCCTTGTACAAGAAGTTTGGGCAAGATTGCCCGTGTATCTGTAAATATAGTAGGATACGTGTCGGTTAGAATTAAGAGATAGAGTTTAGCTCGTAAACGGTTGGGTTTTTTCCCAAGTTAGAGAGTCTACGGACTATAAATATGTATCTAGGGTTATTGAGAAGGAGGACGATCACGTTCACAACAAATCAATCTAGGCGCATCGCCACCCCTTGTTTCAAGGGTTTCTCCCGGGTAAGCAACATGCTGCCTAGATCGTATCTTGCGATCTAGGCAGTATCAGTTTATTCGTTTTTGGTGTTGCTCGTGCTGAAGCCTTTTTGATGGCGAGCAACACCCTTATCTTAGGTGTTTTGGGGTTGATCACAATGCTTGCACGACGCAGTTGTTTAGCTACGCTTTCCCTCGATATCTAGCTGCCCTTACACCTATTTTAGGTGTAAGGGCAGCACCTTGCTTGTTCATTATTTAGTAGATCTAATCCGTTATAGTTGCTCCTTGTTCTTCAAGGATTGGTTTGATATCCGTATGGTTAGGCCTTATAAACGGGTTGAAGGATCCGGTAGTGCGTAAGGTGTGGTTTACTAAGCTCTAGAGGGATTGTTCCGGGGATCAACTTCACGTTGGTTTTTAGGCCTCTTTAGTGCTGGTTTTCTATCATCTTACGTATCTGTTAGGCTCAATTACGCATAGGATGTTCCGATTATACGGTGAAAACCCTAGACTATCGTAGATTAGCTTAGCTTGATATTGATAAAGCATGACCCCCACGTCCTTATAAATCTAACATGAACCGTGGGTCAATCGGCTCTTTGAGCCGATCCGCAGAACAACTTAAGAGCCGATCGGGGCTCGTATTTAATGTTTACGTGTTTGCCATGCAGAAAACTAGTCGAAGCAATCCATCACCTTCCTGACCAGGTATAGGTCAGGTGGCACGCCCTCGTAAGCACGAGGACGCGTGTGCCAGAAGGCATTGCGGGCCGTCGCCCGAGGGACCAGGGTCAGCCGCAATCCTGGGAGCCTCCCGGCTCTACTGTGTTGCCCGTCGCTGCTCGCCGGTGGGTTTCTGACGGCAACAGTTGCATCATATTGCTCCATGGTGGTTGATCGTGGCCACAGTTAGCGGGTGTCACATTGTGGATCCCACCATATGAGCGGTCTTGCTCTCTTCCACCCGAGGGGGTGAGATGCGTGCGTAGTGCCGAAGGTCCAGTCTCACAAAATTACCACTTTATTGATTCAAATAATTCAAATATCAGGTATGATCATGTGAAAGAAAGAACATACACACATGCCAAATCGCCGGATACAAGAAACAAATAAAAGTAGGGAACAGAAGCAAATGAAATCTCTCGATCGATTGATTGCACGTAGCAGTGCATGCACTACTGCTTGTAGCTGATTTGCTAGTGGATGCACTGGAAGTCTTCCGGGCATATCTTTCCGCAGTTGTTGAGGATGAGGCTAAGGTCGATGGGGAGGTTGAGGTGGATTCCGAGAACGTTGGCCTTGATGGCGGTGCAGAGGCAGACGGCGGCGTCCAGGTCGATGAGCCCGTCGAGGAGCGAGCAGCAGGGCTCGGTGGGGGGCACGCCGATCTTGGCCTTCACCAGGCCCAGCACGTTGGCGCACACGTGCAGCTTGAGCGCGTTCTGGGGGCACGAGCCATGGCGGGGCACCGGAACCGGCGCCGGTGGCGGAGGGCAGTAGGTGGCGCTGGCTACAGCCACCAAAGCAAGGAGGAGAAGGATTCTCGGTGCCATTGCCATTACGTGTGTTCTTGTGCTGGCGGTGTGCGCTTGAGTGTTCTGGTGCGCAGTCTGCATGGAGAGTCGTATTTGTAGTGAGGCCTTGATTCTCGGCAGATGAGATTCTACAAGTCCGTGAAGGCAGCGCATGTGGTTTTCCAAGCTGGCGTTTGTCTAGTCCTCTGGTTCATTTGCGCCATCGATTTGGATGTGCCTGCATCCATGAATGCATATGGTTTGTTAGTTTATAGTCTACTTGCATATATAAGAGATAAAATACTCCCTCCGTCACGAATTACATGTCGCAGCGCTAGTGTAAATGAACTTTTGCATTTCCACCCTTTGTATTTCGAAATCAGCACCGACCCATCCCCAATCTAAGCAGGCAACTTCGCGGGCGCCGGCGGACTCGCGCGCTCGGGATCAGAGCTTCCGGCCGGAGACTCACGCGCCCCTCGCGATCGACCGCCGCCGGAATCGCGCGCCCCTCGCGGTCGACCGCCGCCGGAATCGCGCCCCTCGCGGTCGACCGCCGCCGGAATCGCGCGTCTCGCGCACGCGGGCGGACGGCCTCCGCGCCAGCGATCTCTCGCGCCGCGGGCCAACAGCGGCCTCCCGCGCTCTGCCGGCGCCTGGAGCCGCTTCTCTTCGCCGCTGCTGGAGCTCCCCTCTCGCCGGCGATGGAGCTCGAGGAGGATGGACCCGAAGCTGCTGGAGCTCCTCTCTCGCCGGCGATGGAGCTCGAGGAGGATGGACCCGAAGCTGCTGGAGCTCCTCTCTCGCCGGCGATGGAGCTCGAGGAGGATGGACCCGAAGCTGCTGGAGCCGCCTCTCGCCGCCGCTGCTGTAACATGTTGTCCGCCGGTGCTGGAGGTCCCCTCTCTCCGCCGCTGGAGCTCGAGGAGCTCGAGGAGGCAGGCGGCGGTGTTGGGGGACTGGTTCAAGTCCACGATCTTGCCGTCTTGGCCGTCGAAGACCTGCAAGTTGCCGTCATCAATGGAGAGCCAATGCAGGTACCCATTCTGGCATATCATCCATGGAGAGCCCGACCTGCAGATGTGCCATTGTACAAATTCAATTTCTTTGGAATTCCCAAATGCATAGGTTCAAATTCAGTTTCATTGGAATTTCCAAATGTATAGGTTCAAATTCAGTTTCAATGGAATTTCTAAATGTATGGGTTCAACTTCAGTTTCGTTTGAATGTACAGCAAAAATACAGAGATGTTTATACAAATTATACATTTGAATGTATAGTAAAAATACAGATGCTAGTTAATGTTTCTGCTTGTCATGCATATGTTGCAGTAAAACTTCTGCTGGTCCTTTACTAAAAACATTAGCCATATTCAGGAAAATCTGCAATGATAGTTGTATGCAAAATTTAACATTTCAGTTTCAGTTTCATACTCCCAGTTTTTAACTGAACATTGATTAACTGGAGTTTCAGTTTCAGAATGGAACTAACTTGCAGTTTAGAAATGCAACAAGAGTTTAACAAATAGAGTGCTACAGCATGCATTTGTAAATAACTGAATATTCAGCAAAGATGCAGCAGGGGATAAAAACAAGGGTATCTGAGCGCATGATCCGCTGACCTGTGCGGGGGATATCCCGTACGCGTTCATGCTGCAGTCGATGTAGTAGCAGCTCACCAGCAAGTCCTCACCCTGCATCAAACATTTTCCACCCAGTCAGTCAGTCAACCAGCAGAGCGAGTGACCAGGCGCTGACACGAACCTCACACGCAGTCAGTGAAACCCTTGAGAAAACACTGGCAGTATCACGGCTCAGACCAAACAACAGTAACAGTAATCGAGCAAGAACACTCATACATCGACACATGATCTAGAAAGCAAACAACAGTAACAGTTTTTAACTAAACATTGATTAACTGGAGTTTCAGTTTCAGAATGGAACTAACTTGCAGTTTAGAAATGCAACAAGAGTTTATCTAGATCAGCGCATGTACTCCACAAGGAGTAGCAACATATAGTGATTCAGTAGTCACAAGGTCATATCCACAAGGAAGAAAAACAAATAACTAGCAGTATGTTTTTCTAAAAAGAAAAAATACAAGAGCCTCAAATAACTAGCAGTATGTTTTTACAAATAAACTTTAGCTTCGTGTATCTGTTTTGTTGTTGTATCTTTATAGCATGATTATTTTTGCAGAAAATGGACAAGAGAACAAGAGAAGTACTACTACCACAAGTCAACAAAAAAAGGAAAATAAACAACAAGATGAGACTCCAATATGATGATCCATTAGTGCTTTTAAATGAGTAAGTACCAATTAGTGCCTACTTTTGTCTTGAGCAATTCTATTCTTTATGTTTTAAAGATGTTGATGCTCATCATGTGAACTAAATTTAATCTTCTCTATGCACAGCTATATGAAAGAACAAATTGATGGCGGCGAACTATGGAAGCTTGTTTCCAAGAGGAAAAAGGTACCCCTTAGTGCAAAAGGTGTATGGAGATATAACAGAATGCGCCAGGAGGACATCTTCTCCAAACCTTTGATCCATATGAGAATTGGATTCCCTCGGATGACAATACATTGTGATAAGATGCTAGAGCAGGACAGAGGCAAGGATCCTATCATTGATCTCAATTTGAGCCCATCACATCAGATGCTAGAGCAGCACAAAGTGAACAAAGTTGTCATTGATCTCAATTTGAGCCCATCACATCAGATGCAAGTGCACGAGAGAGGCAAGAATGTTGTCATTGATCTCAATTTGGGCCCGTCACAACAGATGCAAGTGCATGACAGAGGCAAGGGTGATATCATGATGCTGGAGAAGGACAGAGGCAAGGGTGATGAGACGATGCAAGTGCATGACAGAGGCAAGGGTGATGACATGATGTTGGAGAAGGACAAAGGCAAGGGTGATGAGACGATGCTAGAGAAGGACGAGAGGCAAGGGTGATGAGACGATGCTAGAGAAGGACGAGAGGCAAGGGTGATGAGGACGATCTCTGGAGCGAGGACAGAGGCAAGGGTGATGAGACGATGCTAGAGAAGGACAGAGGCAAGGGTGATGAGACGATGCTAGAGAAGGACAGAGGCAAGGGTGATGAGACGATGCTAGAGAAGGACAGAGGCAGAGAATTGAGAGATGAGGAAAGATATGGTGTTTATTTTGCCTTAGAAGTAATCAGAAGAAGAGATGGAGGGTTTACGAAAGAGGATAAGCAACTCATAGCAGAAATGCTCAACACAAGTATACGAACAGTCGAAAGGGTGTGGAGATTAGGCAAGGATCAGAATGCAAAAGGGAAACAAAGAGTTGATGTTTCGAACCAAAAGAAGGGTCATGTTGGCCGTAAGAGAATAGATTTGGGCCTCTCGAGGGTACCGACAATCCCACTGAATAAAAGGAGGACGATCCGATCTTTAGCGAAGGCCCTAGGTGTTAACCGCACAACCTTACACCGAAGGTTTAAGTGGGGTGAGCTGAATCGACACACTAACACCCTGAAGCCGTTGCTGACAGAAGCAAACAAGGTCCAGAGAATGAAATTCTGCCTCTCTATGCTCAATGAGAACTCTTTGTCATCTCCCGAGCCAACATTCAAGGTTATGGACGACATGGTCCACATAGATGAGAAATGGTTCATTCTGAGTAGGGTGAAGAACACATACTACCTTCTCCCCAAAGAACCTAAACCCTTGCGCACAGTGAAGAACAAGAACAACATCGCCAAAGTGATGTTCTTAACTGCAGTTGCTAGGCCGAGGTACGGTGAAGGTGACATAGTCATGTTTGATGGCAAGATTGGAACTTGGGCATTTGTAAAGGAAATTCCAGCTGCTAAAAAAAGTAAGAACCGAGAAAAGGGGACAATCGAGGTAAAACCCGTAAAATTTACCCGAGATGTCATGAGGAACTATCTCTGCGAGCTAGTGATTCATGCCATCCAGGACAAGTGGCCTGATGAGGATGTAGGAAGAACAATCTTCATCCAGCAGGACAATGCCAAACCTCATGTGCTCCCTAATGATGAGGGTTTCCGACAGGCCGTAGCACAGACTGATTTGGACATCAAGTTGTTGCAGCAACCTCCAAACAGTCCGGACCTAAATGCGCTAGATCTAGGCTTCTTTAGGCTTCAAGATGCATGGCACAATATTGGGTACATGGGAATAAGCCAATAATCACCTAGCACTGACAGTAATGCAAGCAATTTGGAACACAATAATTTCAATCTAAATTTCCTGATCATAGCCTGGAAACCTACTGCCATTTCTTTAATCAGGGAAGCAAAACTGTAAAAGATTTTCTCCTAATGGAATTTTGGATACTCCTACTCTAGTGAATCTGATCCCTACTCTAGTGAAGCTGATTCTGTTTTGTACCCAAGGTGGCCAATCTCTCCAATTTTAAGTTGAACCATCTCTTTCATCTTCATAAAGTTTCAGGCTTGCATATCCTTATGAAAGGAAACCACATGAATGACAACCATCTCCTTGTGAGAAAAGGGGCCTCACTGCAGCATCTTCATGTGGATGTGCTCGACGACAGCTCGGCGAGGCAGCGGCAGCAGCTCGGACAGTAGCTTGGGGAGGAGCTTGGGATGGCAATTCCTCGCGTCTTGGCTGAATATGAAGTGCGAGTACATTCAGATTATGAAGTGCGAGTACATTCGGATTATGGAGTAGCATTCAGCTTGTACTCCGTACATGACATTCGAAGTTGCATGGAAGCAATGCTAGCGACTATTCGAAGTATGGCGAGTCGAGTGCACATTCGGGTTATTAAGCAATACATACTGTCGTTGACGAGTCGTGGAAGTGGAGCCTCGGCCTTCATACACGCGCGCACGAGACGATGCTGTCCGGGTCGGGGCAGCTGTCGTCGCAGCTTGGCCCTCTCGCCGCAGCACCACGGCTCCCTCTCCTCTCGCGTCTCGGCCGAATCCAGCAAAGAAACCATTTTTACCACGACCTCGGCCGAATCCAGCAACAACACCGGATTGGAGCTCCGCGTTGCCGCCACGAGCAGCAACACAACGATTGGATCTCCGCCAACTCGAATCGAGCTTCGCCACGCCGCCACCACCGCCACCGCGAGAGATCGGTAGAAAAATCCCCAATTTAAGCACTAAATCAGTGGGTGCCGGGCCACGAGGGAAGGAGCGGCCGCCGGCGATGCGGGACAAGGAGAGTGGGGCGGAGGCAACGCCGCGACGCGGGACGTGCGCGCAAGGAGGCGGCGTGGGGCGGAGGGGAAGCAGCGCCGGGAGGCGGTGGCCGTCGACGAGCGAGAGGAAGACAGCGTCGACGAGCGTGGGACGGTGGGAGGATGGATTGGTTTGTCGGGAAATCATCAGGGACGTTTTCGCGAAAATAACGGTCCGACAACTATTCCGTGACGGAGGGAGTATTATAAGTTTGCTTAGTTGAAGGAGAGAGATTACGAGAGAGAAGAGAAGTGGGCTCTTATCTAATAGCCAGCTCTAGCACATGCTCCTACGCACTATGTGAGACTAAAAGGTGGACCATGTATTATAAAAGTACTACACTTTTATAACTTACTATTGTACTACCACATGCTAGCTATAAGTTGACTATAGATAATGTGGCAAATTGTTATAGCTAGCTGCCGGCTACATTATTATTCTTGCTCTTAGGTTACTCATAAATCGGGAGTAGTGTTTATGCATATGACACTAGTTTATGTCAATATCCCTATAATAGGGGAGTGATGTTTGGCACATGGGAGCGTATGCTCCTTTATTTCAAAATGCATGTTAGACACATTTTAAAATATCGAAAAATTTCAAACAAAAATTTCGCACGTACATCTTCATGTGGTAGAAGCTCACAAAGTTGTTTCATAAAAAATTAACTTGTTGCGTGACGTGTGAAAATACAAAATTCAGTGCTAAAGCAAAGACTTGGCACAAGATAAAATTTCTCTTTTTCACATAGACTACAAAAAATATCATTTTTCGTGAAATTTGGCGAACACGTATATATTATGGAATTGTACATGTAAATTTTTTGTCAAATTTTTTTAACACATGGAAATATGTTTTTATGGTAGAGGGATCATACGCACCCGGGAGCCGAATTGAGTTTCTGCTATAATAGATGTTATTATAGGGTAGTGCCATAAAGGGAGCCCAGAGCCGAATTGAATTTCCGTGCCATAAAGACTTAAATTATTTATAGTGTGTAAAATCAATTTGTACATATATAGTGCATGGTATTATATGGATAATGTCATGAAGACTTCATTTATAATGTGTAGAGTCATTTTGTATCGGTAAGTGCTATATCATGCTAAATCCGCATGCTGCTCTTCTCTCCTCATCTGATTGTCATCTAAGTGCCTATTGACACTGCATGTTGTTGCATGTTATTAACTATGTTAGTTTCTCTATAAGATGTCACTATGTTGCATCATATTGCTCCATGGTGGTTGATTGTGGCAACGGTTAGCGGGTGTCACATTGTGGATCCCACATTCCCACCATGTAGCATGTCCCTTATCTCTCCCATCTCCATCTCTCCTCCCCACATTCTCCTCTTTCCGATGTGACCTCCCACCTCGTTGTAGCGGCCTCTCCCTGTCCTCCTCCCCAAGATCTCGTCACGGTCCACTGTCTCTCACCTCCAATCTCGTTGCCGCCTCTCCCATCCTGCTACCCAGAGAGCTTTTGCATGTTTCGATCTGACATGGAAAGTCGTGCAAGCACCGGTGACATCGAGCCTAGAGCGAGCCGGGTCCGAGCAATAAACTTAGGGGAGGATGTGGATCACCGACATTGTACTTAGGTTTTAGGGTGTTGCATGGTGACGGCCCAACATAAGTGGTGATTAGGAGGGTGAGGCAGTGAGGCAGAGTGGGAGCGATGTCGGCCACGGGTGGTTCAGCATGTGGTGATTGGCGTGGTGGCGGCGAGGAGGGGGAGCATGTGAAGAAGGAAATGAAAGAGGAGGGTCGTGGTTGGGGCCTTAGCACATTGACTTCATGTATGTCTACAACAACAAGTTCTAGTCCAGAAACCTTTGTACGTCTACGGTGAAGGAGGGGCGCAGACATCAACGTTTCTTCCGCTCAATCCAATGGTTGGTGTCGTCGTTGGGTTGTTCAAAGACCTATTTGTAACTTTCATTAAGTTTGAGGTTCTTTGTACTAATATCGATGATTTTAGTAGATCGGTGAACGTTTTCGCCAAGAAAAGCATGCAATGATAGGTGTGTGATCTAATATGATCTCAATCCGGTGATATCAAGTGGCTTGAGAAGTCGACTTGGACATGTAGGATTTCAAATTTTCAAATGGGATTATTGGTAGTTTTCTCAATGGTTGTTGTAAGTTATTGGTTGTTCCTATTTTGTCGCACACGATTGAAATGTCCTCCAAATCTAAATTCTTTTCCCGAATGAGGTGCGAAGATCTCCAGATGTACAATATCACAGAATAAATTAATAGTTTTTTCATATGAATGAATAGCAGTAACACATCACGGAGATTGTAAAAATAATTAATTAATATGAACAACAAAAGGTGCTAAGAAACAAAAAAAAATATGCAAAGCTTTAAAGCACAATTAAAATCACACTATGAAACTCGGTAGAACGGTCACCGGCTAGCCGTGGAATTTCTACTATTGGTGTGTGTTATATTGTGATCCAAATTCATATAAAAGGAAGGCTAACTTCTAACAAGCGGAGCGAGGCCCATCACCTTTAGGCTTGGGCCGAGAGGAGCGAAACCACCGCCTATATATACATCTTGTAAGCCGCCGGCTAGGGTTTATCACATTATAAGACAACCCACAATATTTGTAAATACTCCCCATATAGTGAAGTTTCGTTGGTTGACGCCTATGATTTTTTCCTCTCTTTGTTGGAGAGGTTTTTCAATGTTACAATCTTGTGTCTCCTGCGTGGTTTGCTATGCTCGTTCTTTTTTTTCCTTGTCGCGTTTATAACAAGTGTTATCAGAACTCGTGTTTCAATTTAGGGTTTGCAACATGTCTTCATTGAAGTTCAATCTGCCGCAGATGGACTACACCACAAGGTTTTCCCTATGGCAATTGAAGATTAGGGTGATCATCGCCCAAACTTGTGATCTGATGGAGTGCTTGAAGGATATGGCAAGTCCGATGCAAAGACATGGACCGATGAAGAAAAACGAAAAGATCGCAAGTCTTTGTCTTTGATTCAACTTCATATGTCCAATAATATTTTGAGGGAAGTGTTGTTGGAGAAAAATGCATGGTTGAAAATTGAATCGGTCTGCATGTCAAAGTATCTAACCAGTAATATGCACGTGAAGATGAAGTTGCTCTCGCACAAGCTGCAATAAAGTCCATCGGTGATGAATCACCTATTGATCTTTAGGGAGATTGTTTCTGACGTGGTGTCCTTGGAGGTAAAGTATGAGGATAAAGATCTCACTCTTCTACCGTTAGTCTCGTTGCCTAGTTCTTTTACAAATTTCCGAGACACCTTATTTTTAAGTCGTGATGAATCAACCCTTCCCAAAGTTGACGAAGTCCTCCAGCAGAGGGAGGTTGATGGGTCAACAATCGCAGGAACAACAGGTTGAGGGGCAAAAACAACAAGTACCATTGTTCAAGGCAAGTATTGTAAGAAAACTAATAGAAATATTGATGATTGTTGAAAGTTGCAGAACAAGGAGAAAATAAACGGTATTTAAAAAGGATGGTCATTTTAAGGTTGTTGATGTTTCCATTGATTGCCTAGATGTGTTTGCTGGTTGTGTTTCTCGTAATGATGAGTGGATACTTGATTCTACATGTTTTTTTTTAATATTGTTGTAACAAAGACTGGTTCAGTTCTTATGTTATGAGTCTATGTAGAGTGGAGATGTTGTGTGTATAGGAGATAACAACTCATGTGAGATCGTGAGTATTAGCTCCATTCGGATCAGGATGCATGATGGCATGATACGTACATTGACTGAGGTGAGACACATACTAGACATGGAAGAAATTCTATCTCACTCAACACCCTTGATGCCGAGGGGTATTAACACTCTGGTTTTCTCGTTCACATGTTAGGTGATATGGATTCTGTAAAGTTATATGTTCTTAGAGGTAGCACTTTACTGATATTGTTGTTTTTGTTGTTATTCCTGATGCACCTAATAAAATTAATATGTGGCATATGCATCTTGGACATATGAGTGAACATGGCATGGCATCTGCTAGATGGCTACAATTTCAGTATGTTGGGGTTCTATCAGCACTGCATTTTCGGTAAGCATAAGAGAGTTAAATTCACTGATTCCATTCATACCACAAAAGGGATTTTATATTATCTGCATGTTGATGTGTGTGACCTTCCCGCAAGGCTTCTCTTGGTAGTTTAAATTATATGCTTAGTACCATTAACGATTACTCTATAAAAGTGTTGCCTTTTTCTACAACATAAGTCTGGTGTGTTTGATTCTTTTAGAAAGTGGAAAGTTATGGTAGAGAAACAAATTGAAAAGAAGATTAAATTGTTTTGTCCTGAAAATGACATTGCATTTTGTTTTACTATTTTTAATGCTTACCGCAGCAATGAATGCATTGTCAGGCATCAAACCAACTCGTACACTCCTCAACTCAAACATGGGTTGTTCTACAACATTAAAACCCAACGAAAGGGTACTTCGTATCAAATCCACAAAAATCTATGTAAACACATGTAGGGAACCTCACATATCATGCAAATATCATAAAATAAACACCAAAGTTCATTGATGCATTTCCAATGTACCGGGTGGTCGAGCTGCAGAATCAGAGCATCATGGCCACGTTCAGGAGCATGCCCAAGGCGACAAATGTGCCCGTAATCTTCTGGGTGAGGCGGTCAGCACATAAGTGTTCTTGTTAAAGCTCTCATATACTTAGAGCATCGACTGCCACACAACATTTGAGGCATGGTATGGACGGAAACCTGATGTGGATTTTCTATGCGTTGTTAGTTGTAGTCCTCATGCGAAGATAACACACCCAAATCTGAAGAAACTTGTTGATTGAAGTGTACATGTGGTCTTCCTCAACTACGATCCCGGCGACAAATCTTACCGGTGCTACGAATCCACTTCCAAGCATGTGATCATGTGACGCGACATGGTGATGCATCTAAAATACATCTATGTTCATTGTAGTTTATTGTGCTATATTCCATCATTACTCATTCATATAAGGTGTTATAATGATGATTTAGAATAATTTTGTGGATTTTCCTATAAGTTTACTTTTGCTTATATTATAACCATACATGGCACAAAAACTATGATTACGTATTTTTGACTTAAGGACCTACGATTTATTCTACACCGTCATTTTATCAAGAATGAAGTCATGGAACACTTGAATCTCACCTGGACCGGTCAGAGGGCCGAGATACGCCCAGTGATGTAGCCTAATATCTCTGCCGCGCCACTAGGGCATGTCTCGCCCTCGTGGATCCGTCGTCGTCCATCTTCACATTGATCTCTTTGTCTTGACGTGATACCTTTTACATAAAGGGGCCTGATTGTAATCTCAGAGTACGGCAAACCACAAAACAGAAACGCCAAAATGGAAGTTGCACCAACGAAGATTGTGGGAACGCCACCGGCTCGCATCTCCAACCTCTCCAACAACATCTCATTCATATCCATGATGTAGAGGGAGTATTCCACACCCTCGGACTACGGGTTTGTGCTAGTAGCTTTATCTATCTCTCTCTTGTTTGTCAATGATTCTAGAGTCACATGAGCTGCCCTCGTGATTGTGACCATCTATATGTAACCCCTTTGTGGTGGATCTTTGGTTTCTATTGAGATTGCAATTTTTAGTTTGTGTTTGATGTATGAGTAGATGTATACTATGGGCCCCATTATGATCCAACTAGTATGATAGGGCATGTGAGGGGGAACGTGTGCATCAGTTGGAGTAACATGGTAGTATGGAACTAGACAATAACCATAAATTTTGGGTCCGACTATGGTTTTTACCTTTCCGACAAGGCAATAATATTTTGTTTTGTAGGTTTCTAGAAGAGGAAATAGAAGTATAATTCCTACTAGAGTTTCCCCGAGAGTTCGATATAAACTCTAGAGTCACCCTTGTAGAAAAGAAGCCCTTGCTACATCACTTTGCGCTTGGAGTCCCAAAGATTTGGTATGCTAGTGAATCTTGTGCCATCACGTGCTCTTCGAGGAGGGCATACCCTGGTGATGAGACCATCGTCAGTGACTTCACCGTGGAGCACACATTGTGGGGAAGCTACAACGCAGCCCATCGCAGTAACAAAATAAGTCGCCGAGGAGGTGTACATGGCGCAAACTCCCGCTTCACATAGGAGGGAGAAGAACACGAGGTTATGTTCCTGCACAAGGCGCTCTACGGGCTGCAATTGGCCCCTCATGCGTGGAACACGAATCTCTACACCACTTTGTGCTCTCTCAGATTCACAAGCACTGCCCCAGAGTACTCTCACGCGCCTCCTATTGGGCATCTACATCGACTACCTGATCATGATGGGAGCTTACGTCGACGAGGCGCATCAATATCAAGATGGAGATGACTGAGTGCTTCAAAATGAGAGATATTGGCCTTCCTGGCCTCTATCTATGCATAGAGGTGAAGCAAAACAATGCCAGGACTTTCATCTACCAGGAAGTTTATTCAGATAAGTTGTTAGCCAAGGCAAGCATGGCGGGCTGCAATCCCACGACCATGTCAACGGAGACATGCATGGTCAAAGCTCAGCAAGGTGAGCACACAGTCGCCCACTAATGCCATGTTCTATCGAAGTGTGGTGGGAGGCATGCACTATATCGTTTACACTAGGCCTGACGTCGCGTTCACCATTGGTTATGTCAGCATATACATGGAGTCACCGACCACAGAGCACCTCGCATTGGTGAAGCATCTTATGCGCTACCTTGCATGTACACGCTTCCATGTGGGTGCATATACACTGGCACCGGTGATGCACAATATAAGGGTTCAGTGATTCTGACTTCGGTGGCAACGTCGACGATCACAAGAGCGCCATTGGGTCCTATTTACACTTGGTGGTGTCCTGTCACCTGGCAGTCACAGAGGCATAAGATGGTGACCTCTCTTACTATGAAGAGGGGTACATCGCTGCCACGATGGCAGCGTACCAAGGTGTATGGCTCGATAGGTTACCGTCCGAGATAATGGAGAAGAACAATGGTTTCTACTATCTTTGTGGGTAACAAATCAACAATTCAGTTGAGCAAGAATCATGTCTTCTAATACCGGAGCAATCACATTGAAGTGTGTTTCCATTTCATCAACCAGAGCATGGAGCAAGGGAAGATCCGCATCGAGCACATCATGACTAAAGATCAGCGTGTGGATATTCTCACAAAACCACTTAGGGCACGTTTGATTTGAAAGATTCTCGGAGGAAAAATACAGTATTCTGGTTCCTATAGGAAATGACACTGTAGCTTAACCCATACTACTACCTTGGTTCTTAAATATAAGCCTTTTTAAAAAGATTTATATTTTAAAATGGAGGGTAGTAGTATTTATGGAGACTCTAAGGGTATCCATAATGTGTAAAAAAACACACCATAAGTCTATGTGGCAACCTTTAAGGTTCATCTTATGCATAGTGGCTATTAAACTTAAGGTCTAACATAAGCTTGTAGGTTGTCCATAAGAATTTTTTTTAAAAAAAATCTATATCCTTCTCTTTGTTGCATGGTGTGTATTTTAATGACATATGGGTCCCATCCTATACCAGTGTACACCTTATACAGTGTAGATATTTTCATAAACTATATGGGGCCCGGCTTAATTATGGCTAAAGTTAACCTTCGGGCATCTCCAGCGGTGGAACCCAAAACAGCAACCCAAGTCGTTAGTTTTGGTCCGTTTAGGTCGCCCGTTGACAAAATTTAGGTCGCAGTCCGTCCTGCCATGCCAGTGCGTCTAGCGGAGCGATCTATTCGTTTCACGCAGTGAACATTTTGGCCATTTTGGTCAGTTAGCCTTTGGTAACCATCATATTTACAACAAAATGAGACCAATAAATAAAATAAATATTGTTTATAAATATAAATAGTTCACAACCACATAGTTTCACAAACAAGAGAATTTGACTAGCCAAATTGGTTTCCCACATGAGCATACATATGCTTAATTAAATTGGCTTGAAGGCGGTCATAAGTGGTCCAATCATGCAACGTATGGTGCACATGCAAGAAATGTTCCCAACATGTTGGCCGAGCTATGGCTCAACCAAATCACCCTAAAATTCCCAACCTTGGTCGCAGATGTTGGCCCGGGCTGAGCCCACTCTAGACGATGTTTGGGGACCGCCACAGCCAACAAGCTCTTCTGGCGATGGAGCAAGACGGAGGCAAGAGAACGTGATTCCTGGGCAGTAGGTCCCGGTGGGAAGTGGCGCCGGCAACGGTGACTAAGAGCGCAGATGGCGGCACTGCCTAGGGCGGTGGCAGAGATGGCGGGGCAAGGGTTTGGGCAGGGAAATGGTTGTGTTTGTGTCTTGTGTGCCACTGGCGGGAGGGTCCGGGGTGGCCAAGCGAATGACACGGGAGGACACGTGCACTGTCTGGCCCGGTGATGTCTACGGGTGCTTCTATTCTTGTAGACAGTGTTGGGTCTCCAAGAGCAGAGGTTTGTAGAACAGCAGCAAGTTTCCCTTAAGTGGATCACCCAAGGTTTATCGAACTCTGGGAGGAACAGGTCAAAGATATCCCGCTCATGCAACCCTGCAACCACGAAGCAAGAAGTCTCTTGTGTCCCCAACACACCTAATAGGTGCACTAGTTCGGCGAAGAGATAGTGAAATACAGGTGGTATGAATATATATGAGCAGTAGTAACGGCGCCAGAAAAGTGCTTGCTGGCGTGCAGATGATGGTAGTAATATTGCAGGAAGTATAGATGCAGTAAAACAGTAAACAAGCAGCGGTAGCAGTATTTAGGAACAAGGCCTAGGGATCATACTTTCACTAGTAGACACTCTCAACATTGATCACATAACAGAATAAATAGATAGATGCTAGACTCTACACCCTCTTGTTGGATGATGAACACCACTAACTGTGTAGGATTACACGAACCCTCAATGCCGGAGTTAACAAGCTCCACAATATTCAATGTTCATATTTAAATAACCTTAGAGTGCATAACAGATCAACATAACCAAACCAAGTACTAACATAGCATGCACACTCGTCACCTTCACGCTACGAAAGGAGGAATAGATCACATCAATACCATCATAGCAATAGTTAACTTCATAATCTACAAGAGATCACAATCATAGCCTACGCCAAGTACTACACGATGCACACACTGTCACCATTACACCGTGCAGGAGGAATAAACTACTTTAATAACATCACTAGAGTAGCACACAGATAAATTGTGATACAAAACACATTGCAATCATAAAGAGATATAAATAAGCACTTCACTATGCCATTCATAACAGTGAATAAGTATTCTGTGAAATATAGCCTAAGAGACCCACACGGTGCACACACTTTCACCTTTACACACGTGGGACAAGGAGTCTCCGGAGATCACATAAGTAAAACCCACTTGACTAGCATAATGACATCTAGATTACAAGCATCATCATATGAATCTCAATCATGTAAGGAAGCTCATGAGATTATTGTATTGAAGCACATAGGAGAGAGATTAACCACATAGCTACCGGTACAGCCCCGAGCCTCGATGGAGAACTACTCCCTCCTCATGGGAGACAGCAGTGTTGATGAAGATGGCGGTGGTGTCGATGGAGTAGCCTTCCGGGGGCACTTCCCCGTCCCGGCGGCGTGCCGGAACAGAGACTCCTGTCCCCCAGATCTTGGCTTCGCGATGGCGGCGGCTCTGGAAGGTTTTCCGTATCGTGGCTCTTCCGTACTGGGGGTTTCGCGACGAAGGCTATTTGTAGGCGGAAGGGCAGGTAAAGGAGCGTCACGAGGGGCCCACACCACAGGCCGGCGCGGCCAGGGCCTGGGCCGCGCCGCCCTGGTGTGTCGCCACCTCGTGGCCCCACTTCGACTCTCCTTCGGACTTCTGGAAGCTTCGTGGAAAAATAGGCCCCTGGGCGTTGATTTCGTCCAATTCCGAGAATATTTCTTTACTAGGATTTCTGAAACCAAAAACAGCAGAAACGACAGAACGGCTCTTCGGCATCTCGTTAATAGGTTAGTGCCGGAAAATGCATAAATACGACATATAATGTGTATAAAACATGTAGATATCATCAATAATGTGGCATGGAACATAAGAAATTATCGATACGTCGGAGACGTATCGGCATCCCCAAGCTTAGTTCCTGCTCGTCCCGAGCGAGGTAAACGATAACACGGATAATTTCTGGAGTGACATGCCATCATAACCTTGATCATACTATTGTAAGCATATGTAATGAATGCAGCGATCAAAACAATGGTAATGACATGAGTAAACAACTGAATCATAAAGCAAAGACTTTTCATGAATAGTACTTAAAGACAAGCATCAATAAGTCTTGCATAAGAGTTAACTCATAAAGCAATAAATCAAAGTAAAGGTATTGAAGCAACACAAAGGAAGATTAAGTTTCAGCGGTTGCTTTCAACTTATAACATGTATATCTCATGGATAATTGTCAACATAGAGTAATATAACAAGTGCAATATGCAAGTATGTAGGAATCAATGCACAGTTCACACAAGTGTTTGCTTCTTGAGGTGGAGAGAGATAGGTGAACTGACTCAACATAAAAGTAAAAGAAAGGTCCTTCGCAGAGGAAAAGCATCGATTGCTATATTTGTGCTAGAGATTTTATTTTGAAAACATGAAACAATTTTGTCAACGGTAGTAATAAAGCATATGTATTATGTAAGTTATATCTTACAAGTTGCAAGCCTCATGCATAGTATACTAATAGTGCCCGCACCTTGTCCTAATTAGCTTGGACTACCGGGATCATCGCAAACACATGTTTTAACCAAGTGTCACAAAGGGGTACCTCCATGCCGCCTGTACAAAGGTCTAAGGAGAAAGCTCGCATTTTGGATTTCTCGTTTTTGATTATTCTCAACTTAGACATCCATACCGGGACAACATGGACAACAGATAATGGACTCATCTTTAATGCATAAGCATGTGGCAACAATTAGTGTTCTCATATGAGATTGAGGATATATTTCCAAAACTGAAACTTCCACCATGATTCATGGCTTTAGTTAGCGGCCCAATGTTCTTCTCTAACAATATGCATGCTCTAACCATTAAAGTGGTATATCTCCCTTACTTCAGACCAGACGGACATGCATAGCAACTCACATGATATTCAACAAAGAGTGGTTGATGGCGTCCCCAGAAAACATGGTTATCGCACAACAAGTAACTTAATAAGAGATAAAGTGCATAAGTACATATTCAATACCACAATAGTTTTTAAGCTATTTGTCCCATGAGCTATATATTTCAAAGGTGAAGAATGGAAATTTTAAAGGTAGCACTCAAGCAATTTACTTTGGAATGGCGGATAAATACCATGTAGTAGGTAGGTATGGTGGACACAAATGGTATAGTGGTTGGCTCAAGGATTTGGGTGCATGAGAAGTATTCCCTCTCGATACAAGGTTTAGGCTAGCAAGGTTATTTGAAACAAACACAAGGATGAACCGGTGCAGCAAAACTCACATAAAAGACATATTGTAAACATTATAAGACTCTACACCGTCTTCCTTGTTGTTCAAAACTCAATACTAGAAATTATCTAGACTTTAGAGAGACCAAATATGCAAACCAAATTTAGCAAGCTCTCGGGTGTTTCTTCATTAATGGGTGCAAAGTATATGATGCAAGAGCTTAAACATGAGCACAACAATTGCCAAGTATCAAATTATTCAAGACATTTTAGAATTACTACATGTAGCATTTCCCGATTCCAACCATATAACAATTTAACGAAGAAGATTCAACCTTCGCCATGAACATTAAAAGCTAAGAACACATGTGTTCATAAGAACCAGCGGAGCGTGTCTCTCTCCCACACAAGCATTTTATTCAGAGAATGAAAATAACAAAACAAAAATAAAAGCACACAGACGCTCCAAGTAAAGTACATAGGATGTGACCGAATAAAAATATAGTTTCAAGAGAAGAAACCTGATATTTGTCGATGAAGAAGGGGATGCCTTGGGCATCCCCAAGCTTAGATGCTTGAGTCTTCTTATAATATCCAGGGATGAACCATGGGGGCATCCCCAAGCTTAGACTCTTCACTCTTCTTGATCATAGTATATCATCCTCCTCTCTTGACCCTTGAAAACTTCCTCCACACCAAACTCGAAACAACTCATTAGAGGGTTAGTGCATAATCAAAAATTCACATGTTCAGAGGTGACACAATCATTCTTAACACTTCTGGACATTGCTCAAAGCTACTTGGAAGGTAATGGAACAAAGAAATCCACCCAACACAGACGAAAGAAGCAATGCGAAATAAAAGGCAGAATCTGTCAAAACAGAACAGTCCGTAAAGACGAATTTTATTGAGGCACCAGACTTGCTCAGATGAAAATGCCCAAATTGAATGAAAGTTGCGTACATATCTGAGGATCACTCACGTAAATTGGCATAATTTTCTGAGTTACCAACAGAGAATTAGGCCCAGATTCGTGACAGCAAAGAAATCTGTTTCTGCGCAGTAATCCAAATCTAGTATGAACCTTACTATCAAAGACTTTACTTGGCACAATAATGCAACAAAATTAAGATAAGGAGAGGTTGCTACAGTAGTAACAACTTCCAAGACACAAATACAAAATAAAAGTACTGTAGCAAAATAAACACATGGGTTATCTCCCAAGAAGTTCTTTCTTTATAGCCATTAAGATGGGCTCAGCAGTTTTAATGATGCACTCGCAAGAGATAGTATTTGAAGCAAAAGAGAGCATCAAGAGGCAAATTCAAAACACATTTAATCCTAACATGCTTCCTATGAAAAGGAATCTTGTAAATAAACAAATTCATGAAGCATGATGCAACAAGCATAGAAAGATAAAACAAGTGTAACTTCAAAAATTTCAGCACATAGAGAGGTGTTTTAGTAACATGAAAATTTCTACAACCATATTTTCCTCTCTCATAATAACTTTCAGTAGCAACATGAGCAAACTCAACAATATAACTATCACATAAAGCATTCTTATCATGAGTTTCATGCATAAAATTATTACTCTCCACATAAGCATAATCAATTTTATTAGTAATAGTGGGAGCAAATTCAACAAAGTAGCTATCATTATTATTCTCATCATCAAATATAGGAGGCATATTGTAATCATAATCAAATGTATCCCCCATAACAGGCGGTACTAAAAGACTAGTATCATTATAATCATCATAAGTAGGAGGCAAAGTATCATCAAAGTAAATTTTCTCCTCAATGCTTGGGGGACTAAAAAGATCATGCTCATCAAAGCCAGCTTCCCCAAGCTTAGAATTTTCCATATCATTAGCAACAATGGTGTTCAAAGCGTTCATACTAATATGTTCCATAGGTTTTTTAATTTTCGCATCAAACCATCCATGTCTTAAATCAGGAAATAGAATAAGAAGCTCATTGTTGTCCATTATGCCAAACTAGTGTAAACAAGAAACAAAAAGATGCAATTGCAGGATCTAAAGAAAATAGCTTCGAGCACACACACAACGGCAACAGAAAAGTACTTTACTCGAGACCGGAGTATGAGAGCCTTTACCTTTCCTCCCCGGCAACGGTGCCGAGAAAAGTGCTTGATGTCTACGGGTGCTTCTATTCTTGTAGACGAGTGTTGGGCCTCCAAGAGCGAGAGGTTTGTAGAACAGCAGCAAGTTTCCCTTAAGTGGATCACCCAAGGTTTATCGAACTCAGGGAGGAAGAGGTCAAAGATATCCCTCTCATGCAACCCTGCAACCACGAAGCAAGAAGTTTCTTGTGTCCCCAACACACCTAATAGGTGCACTAGTTCGGCGAAGAGATAGTGAAATACAGGTGGTATGAATATATATGAGCAGATAGTAACGAGCGCTAGAAAAGTGCTTGTCGGCGTGCGGATGATGGTAGTAATATTGCGGGAAGTATAGATGCGGTAAAACGAGTAAACAAGCAGCGGTAGCAGTATTTAGGAACAAGGCCTAGGGATCATACTTTCACTAGTGGACACTCTCAACATTGATCACATAACAGAATAAATAGATAGATGCTAGACTCTACACCCTCTTGTTGGATGATGAATGATGGCGTGTATTTCACACGTTCGTTGGGAACCCCAAGAGGAAGGTATGATGCGCACAGTAGCAAGTTTTCCCTCAGAAAGAAACCAAGGTTTATCGAACAAGGAAGAGCCAAGAAGCACGTTGAAGGTTGATGGCGGCGGGATGTAGTGCGGCGCAACACCAGAGATTCCGGCGCCAACGTGGAACCTGCACAACACAACCAAAGTACTTTGCCCCAACGAAACAGTGAGGTTGTCAATCTCACCGGCTTGCTGTAACAAAGGATTAACCGTATTGTGTGGAAGATGATTGGTTGCAGAGAAAACAGTAAAACAAGTATTGCAGCAGATTTGTATTTAAGTATTAAAGAACGGACCGGGGTCCACAGTTCACTAGAGGTGTCTCTCCCATAAGATAAAAGCATGTTGGGTGAACAAATTACAGTCGCAATTGACAAATAGAGAGGGCATAACAATGCACATACATGTCATGATAAGTATAGTGAGATTTAATTGGGCATTACGACAAAGTACATAGACCGCCATCCAACCGCATCTATGCCTAAAAAGTCCACCTTCGAGGTTATCATCCGAACCCCTTCCGGTATTAAGTTGCAAAGCAACGAGACAATTGCACTAAGTATGGTGCGTAATGTAATCGACAACTACATCCTCGGACATAGCGTCAATGTTTTATCCCTAGTGGCAACAGACAAAGCACAACCTTAGAACTTTCGTCACATCGTCCGGTGTCAATGCAGGCATGAACCCACTATCGAGCATAAATACTCCCTCTTGGAGTTAAGAGCAAAAACTTGGCTAGAGCCTTTACTAATAACGGAGAGCATGCAAGATCATAAACAACACATATGTAATAACTTGATAATTAACATAACATGGTATTCTCTATCCATCGTATCCCGACAAACACAACATATAGAATTACAGATAGATGATCTTGATCATGTTAGGCAGCTCACAAGATCCAACAATGAAGCACAATGAGGAGAAGACAACCATCTAGCTACTGCTATGGACCCATAGTCCGGGGGTGAACTACTCACTCATCACTCCGGAGGCGACCATGGCGGTGTAGAGTCCTCCGGGAGATGAATCCCCTCTCCGGCAGGGTGCCGGAGGAGATCTCCAGAATCCCCCGAGATGGGATTGGCGGCGGCGGCGTCTCAGTAAGGTTTTCCGTATCGTGGTTTTTCGCATCAGGGGTTTCACGACGGAGGCTTTAAGTAGGCGGAAGGGCAACGTGGGGGGCCACACGAGGGCCCCACACCACAGGTCGGCGCGGCCAAGACCTGGGCCGCGCCACCCTATGGTGGCGGCCCCTCGTGGCCCCACTTCGACTCCTCTTCGGTCTTCCGGAAGCTTCGTGGCAAAATAGGACCCTGGGTCTTGATTTCGTCCAATTCCGAGAATATTTCGTTACTAGGATTTCTGAAACCAAAAACAGCGAGAAACGAGCAATCGGCTCTTCGGCATCTTGTTAATAGGTTAGTTCCGGAAAATGCACGAATATGACATAAAGTGTGCATAAAACATGTAGGTATCATCAATAATATGGCATGGAACATAAGAAATTATCGATACGTTGGAGACGTATCGGCATCCCCAAGCTTAGTTCTGCTCGTCCCGAGCAGGTAAAACGATAACAAAGATAATTTCTGAAGTGACATGCCATCATAACCTTGATCATACTATTTGTAAACTTATGTAATGAATGCAGCGATCAAAACAATGGTAATGACATGAGTAAACAAGTGAATCATAAAGCAAAGACTTTTCATGAATAGTACTTCAAGGCAAGCATCAATAAGTCTTGCATAAGAGTTAACTCATAAAGCAATAAATCAAAGTAAAGGTATTGAAGCAACACAAAGGAAGATTAAGTTTCAGCGGTTGCTTTCAACTTGTAACATGTATATCTCATGGATAATTGTCAACATAGAGTAATATAACAAGTGCAATATGCAAGTATGTAGGAATCAATGCACAGTTCACACAAGTGTTTGCTTCTTGAGGTGGAGAGAGATAGGTGAACTGACTCAACATAAAAGTAAAAAGAATGGTCCTTCAAAGAGGAAAGCATCGATTGCTATATTTGTGCTAGACCTTTTATTTTAAAAACATGAAACAATTTTGTCAACGGTAGTAATAAAGCATATGAGTTATGTAAATTATATCTTACAAGTTGCAAGCCTCATGCATAGTATACTAATAGTGCCCGCACCTTGTCCTAATTAGCTTGGACTACCGGATCTTTGCAATACACATGTTTTAACCAAGTGTCACAATGGGGTACCTCCATGCCGCTCGTACAAAGGTCTAAGGAGAAAGCTCGCATTTTGGATTTCTCGCTTTTGCTTATTCTCAACTTAGACATCCATACCGGGATAACATGGACAACGAGATAATGGACTCCTCTTTAATGCATAAGCATGTGGCAACAATTATTATTCTCATATGAGATTGAGGATATATGTCCAAAACTGAAACTTCCACCATGAATCATGGCTTTAGTTAGCGGCCCAATGTTCTTCTCTAACAATATGCATGCTCCAACCATTAAGGTGGTAGATCTTTCTTACTTCAGACAAGACGGACATGCATAGCAACTCACATGATATTCAACAAAGGGTAGTTGATGGCGTCCCCGTAAGCATGGTTATCGCACAACAAGCAACTTAATAAGAGATAAAGTGCATAAGTACATATTCAATACCACAATAGTTTTTAAACTATTTGTCCCATGAGCTATATATTGCAAAGGTGAATGATGGAATTTTAAAGGTAGCACTCAAGCAATTTACTTTGGAATGGCGGATAAATACCATGTAGTAGGTAGGTATGGTGGACACAAATGGCATAGTGGTTGGCTCAAGTATTTTGGATGCATGAGAAGTATTCCCTCTCGATACAAGGTTTAGGCTAGCAAGGTTATTTGAAACAAACACAAGGATGAACGGTGCAGCAAAACTCACATAAAAGACATATTGTAAACATTATAAGACTCTACACCGTCTTTCTTGTTGTTCAAAACTCAATACTAGATATTATCTAGACTCTAGAGAAACCAAATATGCAAACCAAATTAGCAAGCTCTAAGTGTTTCTTCATTAATGGGTGCAAAGTATATGATGCAAGAGCTTAAACATGAGCACAACAATTGCCAAGTATCAAATTATCCAAGACATTTTAGAGTTACTACATGTAGCATTTTCCAATTCCAACCATATAACAATTTAACGAAGAAGAAACTTCGCCATGAATACAATGAGTAGAGCCTAAGGACATACTTGTCCATATGCTACAGTGGAGCGTGTCTCTCTCCCACAAAGTGAATGCTAGGATCCATTTTATTCAAACAAAACAAAAACAAAAACAAACCGACGCTCCAAGCAAAGTGCATAAGATGTGACGGAATAAAAATATAGTTTCAGGGGAGGAACCTGATAATATTGTCGATGAAGAAGGGGATGCCTTGGGCATCCCCAAGCTTAGACGCTTGAGTCTTCTTAGAATATGCAGGGGTGAACCACCGGGGCATCCCCAAGCTTAGAGCTTTCACTCTCCTTGATCATATTGTATCATACTCCTCTCTTGATCCTTGAAAACTTCCTCCACACCAAACTCGAAACAACTCATTAGAGGGTTAGTGCACAATAAAAATTCACATGTTCAGAGGTGACACAATCATTCTTAACACTTCTGGACATTGCATAAAGCTACTGGACATTAATGGATCAAAGAAATTCATCCAACATAGCAAAAGAGGCAATGCGAAATAAAAGGCAGAATCTGTCAAAACAGAACAGTCCGTAAAGATGGATTTTATTAGGGCACCAGACTCGCTCAAATGAAAATTCCCAAATTAAATGAAAGTTGCGTACATATCTGAGGATCACTCACGTAAATTATCTTAATTTTCTGAGGTACCTACAGAGAATTAGACCCAGATTCGTGACAGCAAAGAAAACTGTTTCTGCGCAGTAATC
>NC_061511.1:164459864-164478661 GCF_022539505.1 Lolium rigidum | reverse complement strand
GAAATAAAAAGGCAGAATCTGTCAAAACAGAACAGTCCGTAAAGATGGATTTTATTGAGGCACCAGACTTGCTCAAATGAAAATGCCCAAATTGAATGAAAGTTGCGTACATATCTGAGGATCACGCACGTAAATTGGCATATTTTTCTGAGCTACCTACAGAGAGGCAGGTAGAAATTCGTGACAGCAAAGAAATCTGTTACTGCGCAGTAATCCAAATCTAGTATGAACCTTACTATCAACGACTTTACTTGGAACAACAATGCACAAAACTAAGATAAGGAGAGGTTGCTACAGTAGTAAACAACTTCCAAGACTCAAATATAAAACAAAAATACTGTAGTAAAAACATGGGTTGTCTCCCATAAGCGCTTTTCTTTAACGCCTTTCAGCTAGGCGCAGAAAGTGTATATCAAGTGACATCAAGAGACGAAGCATCAACATCATAATTTGTTCTAATAATAGAATCAAAAGGTAACTTCATTCTCTTTCTAGGGAAGTGTTCCATACCTTTCTTGAGAGGAAATTGATATTTAATATTACCTTCCTTCATATCAATGATGGCTCCAACAGTTCGAAGAAAAGGTCTTCCCAATATAATGGGACAAGATGCATTGCATTCAATATCCAAGACAACAAAATCAACGGGGACAAGTTTATTGTTAACGGTAATGCGAACATTATCAACTCTCCCCAAAGGTTTCTTTATAGCATTATCAACAAGATTAACATCCAAATAACAATTTCTCAATGGTGGCAAGCATATTATAGATTTTCTTATGCATAACGGAAATACTTGCACCAAGATCACATAAAGCATTACAATCAAAGTTATTGACCTTCATCTTAATGATGGGCTCCCAACCATCCTCTAGCTTTCTAGGAATAGAAGTTTCAAGTTTTAGTTTCTCTTCTCTAGCTTTTATGAGAGCATTTGTAATATGTTTTGTAAAGGCTAAATTTATAGCACTAGCATTGGGACTCTTAGCAAGTTTTTGTAAGAAATTTATAACTTCAGAGATGTGGCAATCATCAAAATCCAAACCATTACAATCTAAAGCAATGGGATCATCATCCCCAATGTTGGAAAAAATTTCAGCAGTTTTATCACAGGCAGTTTCAGCAGTTTTAGCAGTTTCAGGCAGTTTTACAGGCTTTGTACTAGGAGTAGAAACATTGCCAACACCAATTATTTTACCATTGATAGTAGGAGGTGCAGCAACATGTGAATCATTAACATTACTAGTGGTGGTAATAGTCCAAACTTTAGCTACATTATTCTCTTTAGCTAGTTTTTCATTTTCTCCTCTTTCCCACCTAGCATGCAATTCGGCCATCAATCTTATATTCTCATTAATTCTAACTTGGATGGCATTTGCTGTAGTAACAATTTTATTTTCAATATCCTTATTAGGCATAACTTTCGATTTCAAAAGATCAACATCAGAGGCAAGACTATCAACCTTAGAAGCGAGAATATCAATTTTATTGAGCTTTTCCTCAACAGATTTGTTAAAAGCTGTTTGTGTACTAATAAATTCTTTAAGCATAGCTTCAAGTTCAGGGGTGTGTTCCTATTATTGTTGTAAGAATTCCCATAAGAATTAGCATAACCGTTACCATTATTATAAGGATATGGCCTATAGTTATTACTAGAATTGTTCCGATAAGCATTGTTGTTGAAATTATTATTTTTAATGAAGTTTACATCAACATGTTCTTCTTGGGCAACCAATGAAGCTAACAGAACATTATTAGGATCAACATTAGTCATATCATTCACAAGCATAGACATAATAGCATCAATCTTATCACTCAAGGAAGAGGTTTCTTCGACAGAATTTACCTTCTTACCTTGTGGAGCTCTTTCCGTGTGCCATTTAGAGTATATAATCATCATATTATCAAGGAGCTTTGTTGATTCACCAAGAGTGATGGACATAAAGGTACCTCCAGCAGCTGAATCCAACAGGTTCAGCGAAGAAAAGTTCAGTCCTGCATAAAAGGTTTGGATGATCATCCAAGTAGTCAGTCCATGGGTTGGGCAATTTTTAACCAAAGATTTCATTCTTTCCCAAGCTTGTGCAACATGCTCATTATCCAATTGTTTAAAATTTATTATGCTACTTCTCAAAGATATAATTTTAGCAGGGGGATAATATCTACCAATAAAAGCATCCTTGCATTTAGTCCATGAATCAATACTATTCTTAGGCGAGAGATAGCAACCAATCTTTAGCTCTTCCTCTTAATGAGAAAGGAAACAATTTTAATTTTATAATGTCACCATCTACATCTTTATACTTTTGCATTTCACACAATTCAACAAAGTTATTGAGATGGGCAGCAGCATCATCAGAACTAACACCAGAAAATTGCTCTCGCATAACAAGATTCAGTAAAGCAGGTTTAATTTCAAAGTATTCTGCTATAGTAGCAGGTGGAGCAATAGGTGTGCATAACAAATCATTATTATTTGTGGTTGTGAAGTCACACAACTTAGTATTTTCAGGAGTGGCCATTTTAGCAATAGTAAATAAAGCAAACTAGATAAAGTAAATGCAAGTAACTAATTTTTTTGTGTTTTTGATATAGAGTGCAAGACAGTAAATAAAGTAAAGCTAGCAACTAATTTTTTTGTGTTTTGATATAAGTGCAGCAAACAAGGTAGTAAATAAAATAAAGCAAGCAAAACAAAGTAAAGAGATTGGATTGTGGAGACTCCCCTTGCAGCGTGTCTTGATCTCCCCGGCAACGGCGCCAGAAATTTGCTTGATGCGTGTAGTTGACACGTCCGTTGGGAACCCCAAGAGGAAGGTGTGATGCGCACGGCAGCAAGTTTCCCTCGATAAGAAACCAAGGTTTAATCGAACCAGTAGGAGTCAAGAAGCACGTTGAAGGTTGATGGCGGCGGGATGTAGTGTGGCGCAACACCAGGGATTCCGGCGCCAACGTGGAACCTGCACAACACAACCAAATACTTTGCCCCAACGAAACAGTGAGGTTGTCAATCTCACCGGCTTGCTGTAACAAAGGATTAGATGTATAGTGTGGATGATGATTGTTTGCGAGAGAACATTAAAGAACAAGTATTGCGATAGATTGTATTCGATGTAAAAGAATGGACCGAGGTCCACGGTTCACTAGAGGTGTCTCTCCCATAAGATAAATAGCATGTTGGGTGAACAAATTACGATCGGGCAATTGACAAATAGAGAGGGCATGACAATGCACATACATGATATGATGAATATTGTGAGATTTAATTGGGCATTACGACAAAGTACATAGACCGCTATCCAGCATGCATCTATGCCTAAAAAGTCCACCTTCGAGTTATCATCCGAACCCCTTCCGAGTATTAAGTTGCAAAACAACGAGACAATTGCATTAAGTATGGTGCGTAATGTAATCAATAACTACATCCTCGGACATAGCATCAATGTTTTATCCCTAGTGGCAACAGCACATCCACAACCTTAGAACTTTCTGTCACTGTCCCAGATTTAATGGAGGCATGATGGCGTGTATTTCACACGTTCGTTGGGCAACCCCAAGAGGAAGGTATGATGCGCACAGCAGCAAGTTTTCCCTCAGAAAGAAACCAAGGTTTATCGAACCAGGAGGAGCCAAGAAGCACGTTGAAGGTTGATGGCGGCGGGATGTAGTGCGGCGCAACACCGGGGATTCCGGCGCCAACGTGGAACCTGCACAACACAACCAAAGTACTTTGCCCCAACGAAACAGTGAGGTTGTCAATCTCACCGAGCTTGCTGTAACAAAGGATTAACCGTATTGTGTGGAAGATGATTGTTTGCGAGAGAAAACGAGTAAAACAAGTATTGCGACAGATTTGTATTTCAGTATTAAAAGAATGGACCGGGGTCCACAGTTCACTAGAGGTGTCTCTCCCATAAGATAAAAGCATGTTGGGTGAACAAATTACAGTCGGGCAATTGACAAATAGAGAGGGCATAACAATGCACATACATGACATGATAAGTATAGTGAGATTTAATTGGGCATTACGACAAAGTACATAGACCGCCATCCAAGCTGCATCTATGCCTAAAAAGTCCACCTTCAGGTTATCGTCCGAACCCCCTCCGAGTATTAAGTTGCTAACAACAGACAATTGCATTAAGTATGGTGCGTAATGTAATCAACAACTACATCCTCGGACATAGCGCCAATGTTTTATCCCTAGTGGCAACAGCACAACACAACCTTAGAACTTTCTGTCACTGTCCCAGGTGTCAATGCTGGCATGAACCCACTATCGAGCATAAATACTCCCTCTTGGAGTTAAAAGCAAAAACTTGGCCAGAGCCTCTACTAGTAACGGAGAGCATGCAAGATCATAAACAACACATATGTAATAACTTGATAATTAACATGACATGGTATTCTCTATCCATCGGATCCCGACAAACACAACATATAGAATTACGAGATAGATGATCTTGATCATGTTAGGCAGCTCACAAGATCCAACAATGAAGCACAATGAGGAGAAGACAACCATCTAGCTACTGCTATGGACCCATAGTCCGGGGGTGAACTACTCACTCATCACTCCGGAGGCGACCATGGCGGTGTAGAGTCCTCCGGGAGATGAATCCCCTCTCCGGCGGGGTGCCGGAGGAGATCTCGAGAATCCCCAGAGATGGGATCGGCGGCGGCGGCGTCTCGGTAAGGTTTTCCGTATCGTGGTTTTTCGCATCGGGGGTTTCGCGACGGAGGCTTTAAGTAGGCGGAAGGGCGAGTCGGGGCCCGACGAGGGCCCACACCATAGGGCGGCGCGGGCCCCCCTGGCCGCGCCGCCTTGTGGTGTCGCCACCTCGTGGCCCCACTTCGTATGTTCTTCGGTCTTCTGGAAGCTCCGTGGAAAAATAGGCCCATGGGTCTTCGTTTCGTCCAATTCCGAGAATATTTCGTTACTAGGATTTCTGAAACCAAAAACAGCAGAAAACAGAGACCGGCACTTCGGCATCTTGTTAATAGGTTAGTTCCGGAAAATGCACGAATATGACATAAAGTGTGCATAAAACATGTAGGTATCATCAATAATATGGCATAGAACATAAGAAATTATCGATACGTCGGAGACGTATCAAGCATCCCCAAGCTTAGTTCTACGCTCGTCCCGAGCGAGTAAAACGATAACAAAGATAATTTCCGAAGTGATATGCCATCATAACCTTGATCATACTATTTGTAAACATATGTAGTGGATGCAGCGATCAAAACAATGGTAATGATATGAGTAAACAAGTGAATCATAAAGCAAAGACTTTTCATGAATAGTACTTCAAGACAAGTATTAATAAGTCTTGCATAAGAGTTAACTCATAAAGCAATAAATCAAAGTAAAGGTATTGAAGCAACACAAAGGAATATTAAGTTTCAGCGGTTGCTTTCAACTTGTAACATGTATATCTCATGGATAATAGTCAACATAGAGTAATATAACAAGTACAATATGCAAATATGTAGGAATCAATGCACAGTTCACACAAGTGTTTGCTTCTTGAGGTGGAGAGAAATAGGTGAACTGACTCAACATAAAAGTAAAGAGAATGGTCCTTCAAAGAGGAAAGCATCGATTGCTATATTTGTGCTAGAGCTTTTATTTTGAAAACATGAAACAATTTTGTCAACGGTAGTAATAAAGCATATGAGTTATGTACATTATATCTTACAAGTTGCAAGTCTCATGCATAGTATACTAATAGTGCCCGCACCTTGTCCTAATTAACTTGTACTACCGGATCTTTGCAATGCACATGTTTTGACCAAGTGTCACAATGGGGTACCTCCATGCCGCCTGTACAAAGGTCTAAGGAGAAAGCTCGCATTTTGGATTTCTCGCTTTTGATTATTCTCAACTTAGACATCCATACCGGGACAACATGGACAACAGATAATGGACTCCTCTTTAATGCATAAGCATGTGGCAACAATTATTATTCTCATATGAGATTGAGGATATATGTCCAAACAGAAACTTCCACCATGAATCATGGCTTTAGTTAGCGGCCCAAAGCTCTTCTCTAACAATATGCATGCTCCAACCATGAAGGTGGTAGATCTCTCTTGCTTCGAGACAAGACGGACATGCATAGCAACTCACATGATATCCAACAAAGAATAGTTGATGGCGTCCCCGAAGCATGGTTGTCGCACAACAAGCAACTTAATAAGAGATAAAGTGCATAAGTACATATTCAATACCACAATAGTTTTTAAGCTATTTGTCCCATGAGCTATATATTGCAAAGGTGAATGATGGAATTTTAAAGGTAGCACTCAAGCAATTTACTTTGGAATGGCGGATAAATACCATGTAGTAGGTAGGTATGGTGGACACAAATGGCATAGTGGTTGGCTCAAGTATTTTGGATGCATGAGAAGTATTCCCTCTCGATACAAGGTTTAGGCTAGCAAGGTTATTTGAAACAAACACAAGGATGAACGGTACAGCAAAACTCACATAAAAGACATATGGCAAACATTATAAGACTCCATACCGTCTTCCTTGTTGTTCAAAACTCAATACTAGATGTTATCTAGACTCTAGAGAAATCAAATATGCAAACCAAATTAACAAGCTCTAAGTATTTCTTCATTAATGGGTGCAAAGTATATGATGCAAGAGCTTAAACATGAGCACAACAATTGCCAAGTATCAAATTATCCAAGACATTTTAGAGTTACTACATGTAGCATTTTCCAATTCCAACCATATAACAATTTAACGAAGATGAAACTTCGCCATGAATACTATGAGTAGAGCCTAAGGACATATTTGTCCATATGCTACAGCGGAGCGTGTCTCTCTCCCATAAAGTGAATGCTAGGATCCATTTTATTCAAACAAAACAAAAAAACAAAAACAAACCGACGCTCCAAGTAAAGTACATAAGATGTGACGGAATAAAAATATAGTTTCGGGGAGGAACCCGATAATGTTGTCGATGAAGAAGGGGATGCCTTGGGCATCCCCAAGCTTAGACGCTTGAGTCTTCTTAGAATATGCAGGGGTGAACCACCGGGGCATCCCCAAGCTTAGAGCTTTCACTCTCCTTGATCATATTGCATCATACTCCTCTCTTGATCCTTGAAAACTTCCTCCACACCAAACTCGAAACAACTCATTAGAGGGTTAGTGCATAATAAAAATTCACATGTTCAGAGGTGACACAATCATTCTTAACACTTCTGGACATTGCATAAAGCTACTGGACATTAGTGGATCAAAGAAATTCATCCAACATAGCAAAAGAGGCAATGCGAAATAAAAGACAGAATCTGTCAAAACAGAACAGTCCGTAAAGATGGATTTTATTAGGCCACCAGACTTGCTCAAACGAACATGCTCAAATTGAATGAAAGTTGCGTACATATCTGAGGATCATGCTCGTAAATTGGCTTAATTTTCTGAGCTACCTACAGGGAGATAGACCCAGATTCGTGACAGCAAAGAAATATGGAACTGCGCAGTAATCCAATACTTACTTTACTATCAAAGACTTTACTTGGCACAACAAAACTCTAAACTAAGATAAGGAGAGGTTGCTACAGTAGTAAACAACTTCCAAGACACAAAATAAAAACCAAGTACTGTAGCAAAATAACACATGGGTTATCTCCCAAGAAGTTCTTTCTTTATAGCCGTTAAGGACTCTGCAGTTTTAATGATGCACTCGCAAGAAATAGTATTTGAAGCAAAAGAGAGCATCAAGAGGCAAATTCAAAACACATTTAAGTCTAACATGCTTCCTATGCATAGGAATCTTGTAAATAAACAAGTTCATGAAGAGCAAAGTAACAAGCATAGGTAGATAAAACAAGTGTAGCTTCAAAAATTTCAGCACATAGAGAGGTGTTTTAGTAACTTGAAAATTTCTACAACCATATTTTCCTCTCTCATAATAATTTTCAGTAGCATCATGAGCGAACTCAACAATGTAACTATCACATAAAGCATTCTTATCATGAGTCTCATGCATAAAATTATTACTCTCCACGTAAGCATAATCAATTTTATTAGTTGTAGTGGGAGCAAATTCAACAAAGTGGCTATCATCATATATAGGAGGCATATTGTAATCATAAAAGAAAATTTTCTCCTCAATGCTTGGGGGACTAAAAAGATCATGCTCATCAGAGCCGGCTTCCCCAAGCTTAGAATTTTCCATAGCATTAGCAACAATGGTGTTCAAAGCATCCATAGTAATAACATTCCCATTAGCATGCATATAAAGTTCCATGGGTTTTTTAATTCTCTCTTCAAACACATCAGTCCTAATTCAAGATAAAGTTCATAGAGATCTCTCATATTTTTGTTGTTTTCCATTATGCTTAACTAGTGAAATAAAAACATGCATGATATTAAGTAAAGTAAAACAAGTAACTAATTTTTTTGTGCTTTTGATATAGCAAACAAGATAGCAAATAAAGTAAAACTAGCAACTAATTTTTTTGTATTTTGATTTAGTGCAGCAAACAAAGTAGTAAATAAAATAAAGCAAGACAAAAACAAAGTAAAGAGATTGAGAAGTGGAGACTCCCCTTGCAGCGTGTCTTGATCTCCTCGGCAACGGCGCCAGAAAAAGAGCTTGATGGCGTGTATTTCACACGTTCGTTGGGCAACCCCAAGAGGAAGGTATGATGCGCACAGCAGGAAGTTTTCCCTCAGAAAGAAACCAAGGTTTATCGAACCGAGGAGGAGCCAAGAAGCACGTTGAAGGTTGATGGCGGCGGGATGTAGTGCGGCGCAACACAAGGGATTCCGGCGCCAACGTGGAACCCGCACAACACAACCAAAGTACTTTGCCCCAACGAAACGGTGAGGTTGTCAATCTCACCTGGCTTGCTGTAACAAAGGATTAACCGTATTGTGTGGAAGATGATTGTTTGCAGAGAAAACGAGTAAAACAAGTATTGCAGCAGATTTGTATTTCGAGTATTAAAAGAATGGACCGGGGTCCACAGTTCACTAGAGGTGTCTCTCCCATAAGATAAAAGCATGTTGGGTGAACAAATTACGGTCGGGCAATTGACAAATAGAGAGGGCATAACAATGCACATACATGACATGATAAGTATAGTGAGATTTAATTGGGCATTACGACAAAGTACATAGACCGCCATCCAATCGCATCTATGCCTAAAAAGTCCACCTTCGGGTTATCGTCCGAACCCCCTCCGGTATTAAGTTGCTAACAACGAGACAATTGCATTAAGTATGGTGCGTAATGTAATCAACAACTACATCCTCGGACATAGCACCAATGTTTTATCCCTAGTGGCAACAGACACAACACAACCTTAGAACTTTACATCACTTGTCCCGGTGTCAATGCGGGCATGAACCCACTATCGAGCATAAATACTCCCTCTTGGAGTTAAAAGCAAAAACTTGGCCAGAGCCTCTACTAGTAACGGAGAGCATGCAAGATCATAAACAACACATATGTAATAACTTGATAATTAACATGACATGGTATTCTCTATCCATCGGATCCCGACAAACACAACATATAGAATTACGGATAGATGATCTTGATCATGTTAGGCAGCTCACAAGATCCAACAATGAAGCACAATGAGGAGAAGACAACCATCTAGCTACCGCTATGGACCCATAGTCCAGGGGTGAACTACTCACTCATCACTCCGGAGGCGACCATGGCGGTGTAGAGTCCTCCGGGAGATGAATCCCCTCTCCGGCGGGGTGCCGGAGGAGATCTCCAGAATCCCCCGAGATGGGATCGGCGGCGGCGGCGTCTCAGTAAGGTTTTCCGTATCGTGATTTTTCGCATCGGGGTTTCGCGACGGAGGCTTTAAGTAGGCGGAAGGGCAGAGTCGGGGGCCCGACGAGGGGCCCACACCATAGGGCGGCGCGGGCCCCCTTGGCCGCGCCGCCTTGTGGTGTCGCCACCTCGTGGCCCCACTTCGTATGTTCTTCGGTCTTCGGAAGCTCCGTGGAAAAATAGGCCCACTGGGTCTTCGTTTCGTCCAATTCCGAGAATATTTCGTTACTAGGATTTCTGAAACCAAAAACAGCGAGAAAACAGAGCCGGCACTTCGGCATCTTGTTAAAAGGTTAGTTCCAGAAAATGCACGAATATGACATAAAGTGTGCATAAAACATGTAGGTATCATCAATAATATGGCATAGAACATAAGAAATTATCGATACGTCGGAGACGTATCAAGGCATGAACCCACTATCGAGCATAAATACTCCCTCTTGGAGTTAAGAGCAAAAACTTGGCCAGAGCCTCTACTAATAACGGAGAGCATGCAAGATCATAAACAACACATAGGTAATAGATTGATAATCAAAATAATATAGTATTCTCTATCCATCGGATCCCGACAAACACAACATATAGAATTACAGATAGATGATCTTGATCATGTTAGGCAGCTCACAAGATCCGACAATGAAGCACATGAGGAGAAGACAACCATCTAGCTACTTCTATGGACCCATAGTCCAGGGGTGAACTACTCACTCATTACTCCGGAGGCGACCATGGCGGTGAAGAGTTCTCCGGGAGATGATTCCCCTCTCCGGCAGGGTGCCGGAGGTGATCTCCAGAATCCCCCGAGATGGGATTGGCGGCGGCGGTGTCACAGTAAGGTTTTCCGTATCGTGGCTCTCGGTACTGGGGGTTTCGCGACAAAGGCTTTAAGTAGGCGGAAGGGCAACGCGGGGGGCCACACGAGGGCCCCACACGCTAGGGCCGCGCGGCCAAGGCCGGGGCCGCGCCGCCCTGTTGTGGCGGCGCCTCGTGGCCCCACTTCATTTCCCCCTCGGTCTTCTGGAAGCTTCGTGCAAAAATAGGACCCTGGGCGTTGATTTCGTCCAATTCCGAGAATATTTCCTTTGTAGGATTTACGAAACCAAAAACGGTAGAAAACGACAAGCGACTCTTCGGCATCTCGTTAATAGGTTAGTGCCGGAAAATGCATAAATACGACATATAATGTGTATAAAACATGTAGATATCATCAATAATGTGGCATGGAACATAAGAAATTATCGATACGTCGGAGACGTATCAGCCGCCAACATCGATGCACCTGCTCAGCAGCAACGTCGCGTTTCCACCGGCAGAAAGTTCGCCCCCAACAACCCCAATAACCGCAACGGCCGTCTCTTCCACATGAACGTCGAAGAAGCCCAGGAAGCACCAGATGTGGTACTGGGTATGTTTTCTGTCAACTCCGTACCTGCCAGAGTGTTGTTTGATTCTGGAGCATCGCATTCATTTGTCACTGAAGACTTTGCATGCACAAGCGAAATCCAACCTATCAGTTTGAAGCATGTTATGATAGTTCAAATTCTCGGATCAACCACCAAAGCCAGAAAATTTTGCAAAAATGTACCCATCAGAATCCATGAAGTAGATTTTTATGCCAATCTGATTATTACGGGAACCAAAGGTTTGGAAGTCGTACTAGGAATGGATTGGATGTCAAGACACCATGGACTGATTGACTGTGCCAAGAAAGCCATCACCATGACTAGTAGCACCGGTATCATAGTAGAACATGTATCTGAAAGACTACCCAGAAAATTCACCTGCAACCAAAGTGTAGCCAAGCCAACTCTGGATCAAATCAGGGTCGTTTGTCGATACCCTGATGTGTTTCCGGATGATCTACCCGGTATGCCCCCGGATAGGGATATCGAGTTCATCATCGAGTTAATCCCCGGAACTAGACCTATAGCCCAGAGAGCCTATAGTATGAACCCAACAGAGCTTGTGGAGCTGAAGAAGCAAATTGATGATATGTTAGCCAAAGGTTTGATTCGACCTAGTGCATCACCCTAGATCACCAGTTTTATTTGTGGACAAGAAGGATGGTGCCACTCGTTTATGTACGGACTACCGTAAGATTAACGATGTCACCGTCAAGAACAAGTACCCCCTACCCAAGATAGAAGACCTGTTCGATCAGTTGACCGGTGCCAAAGTGTTCTCAAAGATAGATCTTAGGACTGGTTATCATCAGCTGAAGATTCGCGCCACCGATATCCCCAAGACTGCCTTTACCACCAGATATGGGTTGTATGAGTACAACGTCATGTCGTTTGGATTAACCAATGCCCCAGCTTATTTCATGAACCTCATGAATAAGATTTTCATGAACTTTGTGGAAAAGTTTGTCGTTGTCTTCATCGACGACATTCTTATCTACTCCAAGTCCAAAGAGGAACATGAACAGCATTTGGAGACTGTCCTAGAAACACTTAGGCACCACCAGTTGTATGCCAAGTTCAGCAAATGTGAGTTTTGGCTGAAGGAAGTAGGATTCCTGGGACATATCTTATCTGCAGGAGGAATTTCCGTAGATCCCGCCAAGATCAAAACTGTTACAGAATGGCAAGCCCCAACCACCCAAACCGAGGTCCGCGCTTTTCTTGGATTAGCCGGATATTACCGCAGATTTGTCGAAGGTTTTTCGAGCATCGCTCGACCAATGACCCAATTGTTGAAGAAGGACAAGAAATTTGAGTGGACTGACAAATGTGAAGAGAGTTTCCAACAACTCAAGAGTAGACTGACCTCAGCCCCAATCCTGATCATGCCGGACATCACCAAGCCCTTTGACGTCTATTGCGACGCCTCCAAGATTGGTCTTGGATGTGTGCTTATGCAAGAAGGCAAAGTGATATCATACCTGTCGAGACAACTGAAGCAACATGAGCAGAATTATCCGACCCACGACTTAGAGCTTGCAGCCGTTGTCCTAGCCTTGAAGGTTTGGCGTCATTATCTCATGGGTAATCGTTGCGAGATCTACTCCGACCACAAGAGCCTGAAATATATCTTCACCCAGAAGGAGCTGAACATGAGGCAGCGCAGATGGATAGAATTGATCAAGGATTACGACATGGAGATTCACTACCACCCCGGCAAAGCCAATGTGGTAGCGGATGCTTTGAGTCGACTGCCGTGTCAGTTGAACTCCATGATCGCAATCGAGCAACCCAGCCTGTTTCAAGAGTTTGAACAGTTTAGAATTGAACTAGTTAGTGAAGGATTCCTAGTCAGCATCGAGCTTCAACCACCTTGATCAGCCAGATCAAGGAAGCCCAGAAAGGAAACGCTAGCATCGACGGAATCAAGAAACAGATAGCTGCAGGGAAAGCACCAGGATTTACCGTAGATGAAGCCGGAGTTCTTTGGTACAAGGGACGCCTATGTGTGCCAGCAGATTCTGAACTGAAGCAAGTCATCCTGAAGGAAGCCCATGACACCTTGTACTCAATTCACCCCGGAGGTACCAAGATGTATCAAGATCTGAAGGAACAATTCTGGTGGCATGGAATGAAGAGAGAAATCGGAAGCTACATCGCCAAGTGTGACATCTGTCAGTGAGTCAAGGCGGAACATCAGCGACCAGCAGGATTGCTGCAGCCACTGCAGATTCCAGAATGGAAGTGGGACTCGGTAGGAATGGACTTTATCACAGTTTTGCCCAAATCTAGCAAAGGAAATGATTCAATCTGGGTAGTTGTCGATAGACTGACCAAGGTAGCCCATTTCATCGCTGTCAAGACCACCTACCAAGGCCCAAAGTTAGCTGAGTTGTATATCTCCAGAATAGTCGCCCTGCACGGAACCCCGAAGTTGATAGTATCAGATAGAGGATCACAATTCACCTCAAGATTCTGGCAGAAAGTGCATGAAGGACTAGGAACCCGTCTGAATTTCAGCACCGCCTATCACCCGCAGACCGATGGACAGACGGAAAGAGTCAACCAGATATCGGAAGACATGCCGAGAGCATGTGCTTGGAATATGGATCCAAATGGGAAGACTGCTTGCCTTACGCAGAATTCTCTTACAACAACAGCTACCAAGCCAGCTTACAGATGGCCCCCTTTGAAGCCTTGTACGGAAGGAAGTGTCGTACCCCTCTGAATTGGTCAGAAGTCGGAGAAAGCCAAGTCTTTGGACCAGATGTACTTCGTGAAGCCGTGAAGCCGAGTACCTCAAGACGGCGCAATCAAGACAGAAGAGTTACGCCGACAAGAGACGCCGAGAGATGACCTTCGAGATCGGAGACTTCGTCTATCTCAAAGTATCCCCCCTGAAAGGAATGCAGAGATTCCAACTGAAAGGAAAGCTCGCACCCCGATATGTCGGACCCTTCAAAGTTCTCAGTCGCCGAGGTGAAGTATCTTATCAACTGGAGCTACCAGAAGAAATTTCGGCTGTGCACGATGTGTTTCACATCTCACTCCTCCGGAAGTTCCTTGAAGTCCCAGAGAAGACCGAAGTGTTCAAGAACATCGATCACCGATCGGGGGACATCAACCAGGACTTGACGTACCACGAAGTGCCGATTCGCATACTGGAGGAAGCTTACAGAACCACCCGCAACCGAAGCATCAAGTTTCTGAAGATTAAGTGGAGCAACCATACTGAAGACGAAGCCACCTGGGAACGCGAAGACTTCATGAAGAAGGAGTACCCAGATCTCTTTAGTACCTAATTTTCTTTTAGATCTCGGGACGAGATCTTTTGTAAGGGGGAAGGGTTTGTAACATCCCAAATTTCAATAAGAAGAAGAAGAGTTCCAGAGATCCAAAATTCAGAACCAACAAAAACTTTTTCTTGCATATAGTACCATGCATAGGACTTGTGCATTTTGAGTGATATGCCATAATGATTGTTCTTATGCTTATGTGATAAACCCTAAAACCCTAAATTGATCAAGTGAAGATCACCAACCAAATGAAATAAAAGAGAAAGAAATCAAATAAGAAAAACCCTAAAACCCTCACATATGGTCTATGCCATTTTTGCAAATCTTTACCCTAGACCATTTTGATCTTCACCATTAGTTGTACTATGTTACTAAACACTTATTACAACTTTTGGAATCAAAGAAACACAAATAAAATCAAATTCAAACTCAAATTGTGATCACATAGGATAATAGTCAAATCTGCCATTTACATTCTGGTCACTACTTTGAGCCCTTGTATCTCAAGTTTTTCAAACTAAACTTTCCCAATTCTTTGCATGTCATCCAAGAGCACATCAAGGTGAACAACTTTGGTAAAGACCACCATGCCAAAATCATCTTGGATCAAAAACTATGCTCTTTCAAAGTTGAGATTTTTTAACATATGCAACAATCTCACTTTGTGCATTTTTGCATTTCTTTGATTTTGAAAATTCCACCACCACACATGTTTGTCTCTGGTCATTTGCAACTTACCCAAATGCACAAATTTCAAATTTGGAAACCATTGGAGCTCAACCAAATTTTGCAAGAAATTGAATTGGGCAAATATGGCACAAATCCAAAACCCTATTTTGCATAGTGTTGGCCTAACCCTAAGTGCACACCCAACTCTACTTTGTCCCCTGGTCCCTTCTACCTCTATTAACCCAAATAGCAAGCCTAGAGGAGAGCCACACATGGCCAGCTCAAACCATGCCGGCCATGGACATGGCCACTCCCTTCTCCTCTCTTCTCTCAACACCAGCCCCGACCACCTTGCCCTAGAGCCTCCCCTTGGTCCCCTGAGCACGCCAGTATGCGCCGTTCGTCGAAAGGTGGACCACAACGCCCTAGCCAGCGCGCGCCCACGACGCACAGGTGCGACAGGAGCGGCATGGGCGCGACATTGCATGCCTGCCGACGCGCGCGCCACGGCCACCCGTCGACACGCCGCATCACTCCCTCTCTGGCCCCCCTTTCTTCACCAACGGCCTCGCCATGCCACCGCGGACGCGCCAAACACGCTCGCGACGCGGACCCTTGCCCGCCGCCGCCGGAGACGACGACCCTATCCCGCCGCAGACGCGCAGTACCCCGCGACCATCCAACCAATTTAGGCGCGCCCGACCAAGCTGTCGCCGCCAAAAGCATCGCCTGGACACGCAGCACAGTGCCCCGTCATCACGGCCTCGCAGCACCTCCACGATTCTATAAATAGAGCGTTCCCTGGACTCAACCAAGCACACCATCTCACTCCCCTCTCTTCACCGCTTCGCCTCGCACCAGTAGCTAGCTCAATCATCGCCGGAGTCGCCGGAATTGCAAGCTCGGAGCCGTGGAAGCCTGGAGATCATCGCCGCCGATTCAAGCCTCCCCAAGCTCCGCCACTGCTACCAGCTGCCTCAGCGTCATCGACAACCTCGCCGCGAACCTCGCCGCCGACCGCCAGAGCCCTGGTTAGCCCTTCGACCCCCTAGGTTCTCCGCCAGAGCCGCGGCATCTCGCCGGAGAAGACGATGATTGTGCGCCGCACGATCACGATCTAATCCAACGTCTCATAGCCACCGTACCGTTTCGGGTTTTAAATAGAGGCTGACGAGTGGCCCCCACCTCGTCAGACGGCCCACTCGCACTGGATGCGTTGCTGGGCCAAGTTTCTCTGTTTCAAACCGTTTCGGCCCAACTCAGTTTCCCGCCGGCCCTTTTAATTCAAATCTGAATTTTCCAAATCCATTTAAATTCAATACTGGTCCTGACTTTGAAATTCAATAGAATCTGTTTGGCTTGGCCAAATTTAGCAAACTTTATATGGTTGGAAAGCTATTGAAAAGTTCTAACCAATGCCACTGGTCTCAATGTGACATCTGTTGTAGAAATAATGTGACAAAAAGATTAAGTAAGGGACTTTTGCACATTCAAATAAATCTTAAAAATCGACCAAAAATGATATTTAGTTAATTCCAAATCTAATAGCTCACATTTCACTTACACTAATTGTTTCTGCAAAAATATGGTGTGGTCACCTTGGATGATCATGGCCTAGTGGAAATAAAGGACTATATGGCTAGTTTAATTAAGTGATATTGTCCAAAACTATTATGCAAATCATATGAAGTGTTTCACTTCATTTAAATCTTGTCCCAAGTACTTTCATATGAAGTTTGGACCCCTGGTCAAATACTCTCACATGAAATACTTGGTGATATTAAATCATATTTAGAATTGTTAAATAGTATGAGGTACTCTACCTCATTTAAATCATTTTCTCAAATGATGATGATGAATGGTTGACTTAGGTCAACATGAATTCATGTAGGATTTTTTGAGAAATTAAATCTTAAGAAGATTCAATGAGAGGAAATTATTCCTCAAGAACTAAATGGAAACTATCATTTACATATGTAATGAGAGGAAATTATTTTTCCTTAAATAAAGAGAACCAATGCACCTAATGGTATTAAGTGTGTGACTAGAATAGTTTGTGTGAATGTATAAGATGCTTAGTATAGCTCTTGAACTTGTTGAGTGATTATACCTCGTATTCAAATTTAGACGCTAGCACCGGAGAATACCAGGAAGAAGAAGGTTGCTACCAAGAGGAGGAAGAGGAGAACATTGAGAACTACCAAGGCAAGCTAATATTCTTGCAAAGTGCAAAGCCCCTTGGGGCAAGGCACCATTAGTTATACCTTACTTACACCAATCCTATCCCAAGTTTTTACCATATAAATTTTTACTTGTTTATTTAAAGAGTTACTTTTATAGTTAACTTTGGTCTAAGTCAAGAAGATTACTAGAGTAGCAAAGTTAGTCTCAAGTTAGCCAAGCAAGATAGCACCCCTCATGATTAGTGCTAGTGCTAAATACTAAAACTTGACTACTCTAGATGGGAACATGTGACTTGAAATGAATTTGAAACCTTGGAATGATGAGTCATTCCATTGAATGATTTTTGAAGGTGAATATGACCTAGAGAAGATGGTGATTTTTGATTAAAACTGATATTGGTTTGAATGCGATACCTTTCCAATTTTGAGTATCCCCACAATACCTGATTATGGTTAGGGTTTAACTGGAAATTTATGCATCTTAGTATGGGTTCCCTCTGAACACACATCATAGGGGTTATGCCGAGGCTGCCTCCGTGGTTGAGAAATGATGTGAATTGAGGAGAATTGTACGGCCAAGCCCTGTGCAGTTCCCAGGTTGACAGTTGGTCTTCACTGGGAGGCCAAGCTCATGGGGAGAGGTGCTCATACTAGGGTTTGTAAGTGAAAGGTTATGGTTGATGATCCGCGTACTGTGTTAATGATTCAGGGTTATCTCGACGGATGAAATCAAATGTTGTGGCACAAGTGTGCAACCTCTGCAGAGTGTAAACCTATTCGAATAGCCGTGTCCACGGTTACGGACGGTTGGAAAGGCCATACAATTTCCGGTGTCAGATTCTTGAAAATGTTGGTGAAATGATTGGTGAATGGTGACTTGTTGTGAATCACAACTTGAGTTGTGGGAATGGCACTAATGTTCCCACTTTAGTTAGTTAGCACTTGGATAAATCTTTTCTCAAATACTTGTGAACTAAAATTGGCTTTATGCAAATAAACTAGAGCTTAGCACCCCTTACTAGAATTGTTAGCACTTACACTAGTATTAGTTTGCGAGTACTTAAAGTACTCACGGCTTTGTCCCTGGCTATTCAAATGGCCAGAGTATGAGGATGAACAGAACTACCAAGAAGATGACCAGCAGGACGCCTACGACAACTAGGAGTCTTCCGACGTCAAGCGTTGGCCTGTGGACTAGAGAGTCCATTTATCTTTACGCTTCCGCTATGAACTTATGTTTGTTCGTTGATCAATAGATCAACTATTTATGTAATATGGATCATGTGATTCAAGTTGTAAGACAATATGGTTTGTAATGAATGATGACTATGATATTCAACTATTATGCCTCGCAACAACAATATTCCTGGGATTGCGATGAATGACATAATATGCATCTGGATTTAAAAATCCGGGTGTTGACAAAGA
>NC_061511.1:164449130-164459764 GCF_022539505.1 Lolium rigidum | reverse complement strand
ACATCCAGATTTAAACACCTATTTAGGGCGACTTCTTTTGGGCTTATAGGCCTGCTTCTAGGTGCCAAACCAACGAAGCCCAAAAGAACTCTCTGCTTATATCTGGCTTATTTTGACCGAGAAGCAAGCTCGTAGTGCAAAACGAGAAACTAGGCGAGGCCAGTTTCCCGAGCTTCTCCCTTACGAAGCCGAACCGGTACATCAACCTGCCCTTCTAGTTGATTGCATTTTACAGCGAATGCCACTCCGAAGTCAACATCCATCCCAAACGCATTCAGCAGAAAAGAGAGAATGAAAAAGAAAAAAAGAAAACTTACCGCATCTTCTCCCGAACGCGACCTCTCGGGCCCGCCACCGCTCCACCTCTCCACCGCCCCCGACGTCGGCCCTGCCGCTCCACCACCGGCGCCCCCGCCGCGGCCTCTCAGCTCGCGGCCCGGCTCCGCGTCGAGCTGCTACCGTGACCGCTCCTCTCGCAGCGATCCGCCAGCCCCGCCTCGATCCGCCGCTGCCTCTTGATGGCGACCCCTATGTCCGCCGCCGCCACAGTAACTACCATGAATTGCTTCTACTTTTTCAGTTTGCTCCTGCCACTGTGTAGTTCTGGCTGTGATCATTGTTCAAATTGAAATTGCACTCATATGTGTTTACTGATGTTGTTATGCATCTAGATTTGTATTGTACTAAATTATACTATGACACCATATTCTAATTATGATTAGACTTTCCATAATTTTTTTGATTCATTTATAGCTGCTTTTTCACTAAAAACGACCATATCTATGGTATTAGAAGTTATTTTGAGCACATATACAATTTAGGGACATTACAGACATTTCAGAACTTAACATCTCAAATAAGTCAAATTCATAGAAGCCCAAAAAAATAGGAGAAACTTGCTTCTAGGAGCTTCTCCCCACCACGCTTCTCTCACCATTTCCATATGTTGTAGCATACGCATCAAGACGGCCTCAGAAAGTCGCGCCTTATAGACGGCCACTGTGGACGTCATTTCGCTTTCAGCACCGATTGGAACGAGCAGGTTCCAGAGATGGCGAAATGACATCCTCACTCGGCGCCTTACCAGCATATATATACATACAAAGCTATAATTGTCGCTCACGTTATTCTGAATTAACGGATGTCTAACTCAGCATGCATGTACACTGGAGTAGAAGCTGACGAAGCTCCCGCTACTGATCCATGTCACGCATTTACAGATATCATCAATCGTCAAGTCTTGATTAATTTTAACTATTTTTGCAAAACCCACCTATGTGTTGCTTGGAATATTAGTCTGATGACATCTCATCCGATTTGGACTCGCATACGCCCGTGATAAGGTTCCAAGTATTCAAGTTCAAGTTTGTTTATGTAGTATATTCCTTTGTGCATGTTCCGTCAAGTTCATGTCTATTTGTTTGCTTACTGGATTAAGCATGTGGTCATAACCTCTTCTGTTCTAGTGATATGTGGTGGTTCGTGTAGACATGAATTGCGATTGCGTTGACAGTCAGATATATGCAAATTTATGTTGAAGTTACCACTTTCTCGAAATCTTTGTTAAAAAAATGATTCATCTGTTCTGTACATCTACGTAATATATAGGTAAACACTATCGAAAAGGTGAACGGCCACACATATATATTAAATGGAGCAATGAAAATAACATTCAATACCATGGGGATGTTCAATACCATGGAGGTATTAATGCCTTCTTCCTCATGCACCCACCAGCGGCACGTCCTGAGATGAACTCACCATAAGAGCAATTCCAATAGTGCAGCCGGGTGCTGGCTATAAGGCCAGCTATAGTCAGCTTATAGCTAACTTGTACAATAGTTGGCTATAAGGATTGATAACTTTATGTGTAAAAGACCCACCACACATACTTCACAAAGTGCGTAGGAAGACGCGTGCAAGAGCTGACTCTTGCATGAGAGCCCATCTCTCTTCTCTCTCCACTTCTCTCTCATCCACCTAAGCAAAACAACATTATTTTAATTCTTAGAGTCAGCCTTATTGTACTTGCTCTAACAGCTAGCGATTAGTATTTTTGTTCTTCATGTGCAACTAGGGGCTGAACTTTATTCACATCGTTAGGTTTAGTTATGGAGAGTTACTAATTATCGATTGAAAATAATCAGATGACATCATTGAGATTCAGTTATAGTCGATGTTGTAACTTATGAGTAACACGAATGACAAAGTAATTCAATATTGCAATTCATGACTAGCAAAAATTACTGAACGGTTAGTGGTCCTGTTTATTTTTGCTCAGCTGCAACTCATGCATAAGTAGTGAAATTTCAATTGCAACTTGCAACTCATAGATAACATGTAATCCAATCGTTATTTTGTCATGCTTCAAGTGGAAATTCGTCCTCCGCAGGAATATTTCAACGCAGAGTAAACTTGGAGCAGCAAAGAGCGGGCAAACTCAGAGCTTGGAAACTAGTGCCGACCCATGTCACATGTTATTCTGGTAAGAAAACAAATATGTGAACTGGAAGGAACATGCACAAAGGAATATACATAAACACACTTGAACCTATCACGGATGTATGCAAGTCCAAACCGGATGAGATATCATATTATCAATGATCTTGACGCGCCAGCTTGGGACCACATGCATCTCATCGCCTCCGCCCTCCGCCTCCGCATTAGGACATCACCTATGTATAGGAGTATCTTCAGCAGCACTACCTAAATGATTCTGGTCCGTCTGAAATGGTTCAACGACGTGATCCAAACGGACTAATTTGCGTGGATCGATCCACTAGTCTATCAAACTTGGGTCATGGATGCGCCGGGTGATACGTCTCCGACGTATCGATAATTTCTTATGTTCCATGCCACATTATTGATGATATATACATGTTTTATACACATTATATGTCGTATTTATGCATTTTCCGGCACTAACCTATTAACGAGATGCCGAAGAGCCGATTGCTTGTTTTCTGCTGTTTTTGGTTTCGAAATCCTAGTAAAAAATATTCTCGAATTGGACGAAATCAACGCCCAGGGGCCTATTTTTCCACGAAGCTTCCAGAAGTCCGAAGGAGAGTCGAAGTGGGGCCACGAGGTGGCGACACACCAGGGCGGCGCGGCCCAGGCCCTGGCCGCGCCGGCCTGTGGTGTGGGCCCCTCGTGACGCCCCTTTACGTGCCCTTCCGCCTACAAATAGCCTTCGTCGCGAAACCCCCAGTACGGAAGAGCCACGATACGGAAAACCTTCCAGAGCCGCCGCCATCGCGAAGCCAATATCTGGGGGACAGGAGTCTCTGTTCCAGCACGCCGCCGGGACGGGGAAGTGCCCCCGGAAGGCTTCTCCATCGACACCACCGCCATCTTCATCAACGCTGCTGTCTCCCATGAGGAGGGAGTAGTTCTCCATCGAGGCTCGGGGCTGTACCGGTAGCTATGTGGTTAATCTCTCTCCTATGTGCTTCAATACAATAATCTCATGAGCTGCCTTACATGATTGAGATTCATATGATGATGCTTGTAATCTAGATGTCATTATGCTAGTCAAGTGGGTTTTACTTATGTGATCTCCGGAGACTCCTTGTCCCACGTGTGTAAAGGTGACGAGTGTGTGCACCGTGTGGGTCTCTTAGGCTATATTTCACATAATACTTATTCACTCGTTATGAATGGCATAGTGAAGTGCTTATTTATATCTCTTTATGATTGCAATGTGTTTTGTATCACAATTTATCTCGTGTGCTACTCTAGTGATGTTATTAAAGTAGTTTATTCCTCCCGCACGGTGTAATGGTGACAGTGTGTGCATCGTGTAGTACTTGGCGTAGGCTATGATTGTGATCTCTTGTAGATTATGAAGTTAACTATTGCTATGATGGTATTGATGTGATCTATTCCTCCTTTCGTAGCGTGAAGGTGACAGATGTGCATGCTATGTTAGTACTTGGTTTGGTTATGTTGATCTGTTATGCACTCTAAGGTTATTTAAATATGAACATTGAATATTGTGGAGCTTGTTAACTCCGGCATTGAGGGTTCGTGTAATCCTACACAGTTAGTGGTGTTCATTGATACGTCTCCGACGTATCGATAATTTCTTATGTTCCATGCCATATTATTGATGATACCTACATGTTTTATGCACACTTTATGTCATATTCGTGCATTTTCTGGAACTAACCTATTAACAAGATGCCGAAGAGCCGGTTGTTGTTTTCTCGCTGTTTTTGGTTTCAGAAATCCTAGTAACGAAATATTCTCGGAATTGGACGAAATCAAGACCCGTGGTCCTATTTTGCCACGAAGCTTTCGGAAGACCGAAGAGGAGTCGAAGTGGGGCCACGAGGGGCCGCCACCATAGGGCGGCGCGGCCCAGGTCTTGGCCGCGCCGACCTGTGGTGTGGGGCCCTCGTGTGGGCCCCCACGTTGCCCTTCCGCCTACTTAAAGCCTCCGTCGCGAAACCCCTGATGCGAAAAACCACGATACGGAAAACCTTACTGAGACGCCGCCGCCGCCAATCCCATCTCGGGGGATTCTCGGAGATCTCCTCCCGCACCCCGCCGGAGAGGGGATTCATCTCCCGGAGGACTCTACACCGCCATGGTCACCTCTCGGAGTGATGAGTGAGTAGTTCCCCCCTGGACTATGGGTCCATAGCAGTAGCTAGATGGTTGTCTTCTCCTCATTGTGCTTCATTGTTGGATCTTGTGAGCTGCCTAACATGATCAAGATCATCTATCTGTAATTCTATATGTTGTGTTTGTCGGGATCCGATGGATAGAGAATACCATGTTATGTTAATTATCAAGTTATTACATATGTGTTGTTTATGATCTTGCATGCTCTCCGTTATTAGTAGAGGCTCTGGCCAAGTTTTTGCTCTTAACTCCAAGAGGGAGTATTTATGCTCGATAGTGGGTTCATGCCCGCATTGACACCTGGGACGAGTGACAGAAAGTTCTAAGGTTGTGCTGTGTCTTGTTGCCACTAGGGATAAAACATTGACGCTATGTCCGAGGATGTAGTTGTCGATTACATTACGCACCATACTTAATGCAATTGTCCGTTGCTTTGCAACTTAATACCGGAAGGGGTTCGGATGATAACCTGAAGGTGGACTTTTTAGGCATAGATGCGGTTGGATGGCGGTCTATGTACTTTATCGTAATGCCCAATTAAATCTCACTATACTTATCATGACATGTATGTGCATTGTTATGCCCTCTCTATTTGTCAATTGCCCGACTGTAATTTGTTCACCCAACATGCTTTTATCTTATGGGAGAGACACCTCTAGTGAACTGTGGACCCCGGTCCATTCTTTAATACTTAAATACAAATCTGCTGCAATACTTGTTTTACTGTTTTCTCTGCAACCAATCATCTTCCACACAATACGGTTAATCCTTTGTTACAGCAAGCCGGTGAGATTGACAACCTCACTGTTTCATTGGGGCAAAGTACTTTGGTTGTGTTGTGCAGGTTCCACGTTGGCGCCGGAATCTCTGGTGTTGCGCCGCACTACATCCCGCCGCCATCAACCTTCAACGTGCTTCTTGGCTCCTCCTGGTTCGATAAACCTTGGTTTCTTTCGAGGGAAAACTTGCTGCTGTGCGCATCATACCTTCCTCTTGGGGTTCCCAACGAACGTGTGAAATACACGCCATCAAGCATATTTTCTGGCGCTGTTGCTGGGGAGATCAAGACACGCTGCAAGGGGAGTCTCCACTTCCCAATCTCTTTACTTTGTTTTTGTCTTGCTTTATTTTATTTACTACTTTGTTTGCTGCATTATATCAAAACACAAAAAAATTAGTTGCTAGCTTTACTTTATTTACCTGTCTTGTTTGCTATATCAAAAACACAAAAAAATTAGTTTACTTGCATTTACTTTATCTAGTTTGCTTTATTTACTACTGCTAAAATGGCCACCCCTGAAAATACTAAGTTGTGTGAGTTCACTAGCACAAATAATAATGATTTCTTATGCACACCTATTGCTCCACCTGCTACTACAGCGGAATTCTTTGAAATTAAACCTGCTTTACTGAATCTTGTCATGAGAGAGCAATTTTCTCGGTGTTAGTTCCGATGATGCTCGCTGCCCATCTCAATAATTTTGTTGAATTATGTGAAATGCAAAAGTATAAAGATGTAGATGGTGATATTATAAAATTAAAATTGTTTCCTTTCTCATTAAGAGGAAGAGCTAAAGATTGGTTGCTATCTCTCGCCTAAGAATAGTATTGATTCCTGGACTAAATGCAAGGATGCTTTTATTGGTAGATATTATCCCCCTGCTAAAATTATATCTTTGAGGAGTAGCATAATGAATTTTAAACAATTGGATAATGAACATGTTGCTCAAGATTGGGAAAGAATGAAATCTTTGGTTAAAAATTGCCCAACCCATGGATCGACTACTTGGATGATCATCCAAACCTTCTATGCAGGACTAAATTTTTCTTCGCTGAATTTATTGGATTCAGCTCGTTGGAGGTACCTTTATGTCCATCACTCTTGGTGAAGCAACAAAGCTCCTTGATAATATGATGGTTAATTACTCCGAATGGCACACGGAAAGAGCTCCACAAGGTAAGAAGGTAAATTCCGTTGAAGAATCCTCTTCCTTGAATGATAAGGTTGATGCTATTATGTCTATGCTTGTGAATGATAGGACTAATGTTGATCCTAATAATGTTCCGTTAGCTTCATTGGTTGCCCAAGAAGAACATGTTGATGTAAACTTCATTAAAAATAATAATTTCAACAACAATGCTTATCGGAACAATTCTAGTAATAACTATAGGCCATATCCTTATAATAATGGTAACGGTTATGCTAATTCTTATGGGAATTCTTACAACAATAATAGGAATACACCCCCTGGACTTGAAGCTATGCTTAAAGAATTTATTAGTACACAAACCGCTTTTAACAAATCTGTTGAGGAAAAGCTCAATAAAATTGATATTCTCGCTTCTAAGGTTGATAGTCTTGCCTCTGATGTTGATCTTTTGAAATCGAAAGTTATGCCTAATAGGGATATTGAAAATAAAATTGTTACCACAGCAAATGCCATCCAAGTTAGAATTAATGAGAATATAAGATTAATGGCTGAACTGCGTGCTAGGTGGGATAGAGAAGAAAATGAAAAACTAGCTAAAGAGGAAAATGTAGCTAAAGTTTGGACTATTACCACAACTAGCAATGCTAATGATTCACATGTTGCTGAACCTCCTACTATCAATGGTAAAATAATTGGTGTTGGCAATGTTTCTACTCCTAGTGCAAAGCGCGCAAAATTACTCGAAATCGCTAAAACTCGCTGAAACTGCCTGTGATAAAACTGCTGAAATTTTTTCCAACCTTGGGGATGATAATCCCATTGCTTTAGATTGTAATGATTTAGATTTTGATGATTGCCACATCTCTGAAGTTATAAAGTTCTTACAAAAACTTGCTAAGAGTCTCAATGCTAGCGCTTGTAAACTTGGCTTTCACAAAACATATTACAAATGCTCTCATAAAAGCTAGAGAAGAGAAACTAAAACTTGAAACTTCTATTCCTAGAAAGCTAGAGGATGGTTGGGAGCCCATCATTAAAATGAGGGTCAAAGATTTTGATTGTAATGCTTTATGTGATCTTGGTGCAAGTATTTCTGTTATGCCTAAGAAAGTCTATGATATGCTTGACTTGCCACCAATAAAAAACTGTTATCTGGATGTTAATCTCGCTGATAATGTTAAAAAGAAACCTTTGGGGAGAGTTGATAATTTTCATATTATGGTTAACAATAACCTTGTCCCCGTTCATTTTGTTGTCTTGGATATTGAATGCAATGCATCTTGCCCCATTATATTGGGAAGACCTTTTCTTCGAACCGTTGGTGCTACTATTGATATGAAGGAAGGTAATATTAAATATCAATTTACTCTCAAGAAAGGTATGGAACACTTTCCTAGAAAGAGAATGAAGTTACCTTATGATTCTATTATTAGAACAAATTATGATGTTGATGCTTCATCTCTTGATGTTACTTGAGTTACACTTTCTGCGCCTAGCTGAAAGGCGTTAAAGAAAAGCGCTTATGGGAGACAACCCATGTTTTTACTACAGTATTTTTTGTTTTATATTTGAGTCTTGGAAGTTGTTTACTACTGTATAAACCTCTCCTTATCTTAGTTTTATGTTTTGTTGTGCCAAGTAAAGTCTTTGATAGTAAAGTAAATACTAGATTTGGATTACTCACGTAGAACATGCTTTTCTTTGCTGTCACGAATCTGGGTCTAATTCTCCGTAGGTACCTCAGAAAATTAAGATAATTTACGTGAGTGATCCTCAGATATGTACGCAACTTTCATTTAATTTGGGAATTTTCATTTGAGCGAGTCTCGGTGCCCTAATAAAATCCATCTTTACGGACTGTTCTGTTTTGACAGATTCTGCCTTTTATTTCGCATTGCCTCTTTTGCTATGTTGGATGAATTTCTTTGATCCATTAATGTCCAGTAGCTTTATGCAATGTCCAGAAGTGTTAAGAATGATTGTGTCACCTCTGAACATGTGAATTTTTATTGTGCACTAACCCTCTAATGAGTTGTTTCGAGTTTGGTGTGGAGGAAGTTTTCAAGGATCAAGAGAGGAGTATGATACAATATGATCAAGGAGAGTGAAAGCTCTAAGCTTGGGGATGCCCCGGTGGTTCACCCTGCATATTCTAAGAAGACTCAAGCGTCTAAGCTTGGGGATGCCCAAGGCATCCCCTTCTTCATCGACAATATTATCGGGTTCCTCCCCTGAAACTATATTTTTATTCCGATCACATCTTATGCACTTTGCTTGGAGCGTCGGTTTGTTTTTGTTTTTGTTTTGTTTGAATAAAATGGATCCTAGCATTCACTTTGTGGGAGAGAGACACGCTCCATCTGTAGCATATGGACAAGTATGTCCTTAGGCTCTACTCATTGTATTCATGGCGAAGTTTCTTCTTCGTTAAATTGTTATATGGTTGGAATTGGAAAATGCTACATGTAGTAACTCTAAAATGTCTTGGATAATTTGATACTTGGCAATTGTTGTGCTCATGTTTAAGCTCTTGCATCATATACTTTGCACCCATTAATGAAGAAACACTTAGAGCTTGCTAATTTGGTTTGCATATTTGGTTTCTCTAGAGTCTAGATAATATCTAGTATTGAGTTTTGAACAACAAGAAAGACGGTGTAGAGTCTTATAATGTTTACAATATGTCTTTTATGTGAGTTTTGCTGCACCGTTCATCCTTGTGTTTGTTTCAAATAACCTTGCTAGCCTAAACCTTGTATCGAGAGGGAATACTTCTCATGCATCCAAAATACTTGGAGCCAACCACTATGCCATTTGTGTCCACCATACCTACCTACTACATGGTATTTATCCGCCATTCCAAAGTAAATTGCTTGAGTGCTACCTTTAAAATTCCATCATTCACCTTTGCAATATATAGCTCATGGGACAAATAGTTTAAAAACTATTGTGGTATTGAATATGTACTTATGCACTTTATCTCTTATTAAGTTGCTTGTTGTGCGATAACCATGCTTCTGGGGACGCCATCAACTACCCTTTGTTGAATATCATGTGAGTTGCTATGCATGTCCGTCTTGTCTGAAGTAAGAAAGATCTACCACCTTAATGGTTGGAGCATGCATATTGTTAGAGAAGAACATTGGGCCGCTAACTAAAGCCATGATTCATGGTGGAAGTTTCAGTTTTGGACATATATCCTCAATCTCATATGAGAATAATAATTGTTGCCACATGCTTATGCATTAAAGAGGAGTCCATTATCTCGTTGTCCATGTTATCCCGGTATGGATGTCTAAGTTGAGAATAAGCAAAAGCGAGAAATCCAAAATGCGAGCTTTCTCCTTAGACCTTTGTACGAGCGGCATGGAGGTACCCCATTGTGACACTTGGTTAAAACATGTGTATTGCAAAGATCCGGTAGTCCAAGCTAATTAGGACAAGGTGCGGGCACTATTAGTATACTATGCATGAGGCTTGCAACTTGTAAGATATAATTTACATAACTCATATGCTTTATTACTACCGTTGACAAAATTGTTTCATGTTTTTAAAATAAAAGGTCTAGCACAAATATAGCAATCGATGCTTTCCTCTTTGAAGGACCATTCTTTTTACTTTTATGTTGAGTCAGTTCACCTATCTCTCTCCACCTCAAGAAGCAAACACTTGTGTGAACCGTGCATTGATTCCTACATACTTGCATATTGCACTTGTTATATTACTCTATGTTGACAATTATCCATGAGATATACATGTTACAAGTTGAAAGCAACCGCTGAAACTTAATCTTCCTTTGTGTTGCTTCAATACCTTTACTTTGATTTATTGCTTTATGAGTTAACTCTTATGCAAGACTTATTGATGCTTGCCTTGAAGTACTATTCATGAAAAGTCTTTGCTTTATGATTCACTTGTTTACTCATGTCATTACCATTGTTTTGATCGCTGCATTCATTACATAAGTTTACAAATAGTATGATCAAGGTTATGATGGCATGTCACTTCGAAATTATCTTTGTTATCGTTTTACCCGGCCGGACGAGCGTAACTCAAGCTTGGGATGCCGATACG
>NC_061511.1:164411196-164449030 GCF_022539505.1 Lolium rigidum | reverse complement strand
GGAGCGTGTCTCTCTCCACACAATGAATGCTAGGATCCATTTTATTCAAACAAAACAAAAACAAAAAACAAGCCGAGCGCTCCAAGCAAAGCACATAAGATGTGATGGAATAAAAATATAGTTTCGGGGGAGGAACATGATAATGTTGTCGATGAAGAAGGGGATGCCTTGGGAATCCCCAAGCTTAGGCAGCTTGAGTCTTCTTAGAATATGCAGGGGTGAACCACCGGGGCATCCCCAAGCTTAGAGCTTTCACTCTTCTTGATCATATTGCATCATTTCTCTCTCTTGATCCTTGAAAACTTCCTCCACACCAAACTCGAAACAACTCATTAGAGGGTTAGTGTACAATAAAAATTAACATGTTCAGAGGTGACACAATCATTCTTAACACTTCTGGACATTGCATAAAGCTACTTTGGACATTAATGGATCAAAGAAATGCATCCAACATAGCAAAAGAGGCAATGCGAAATAAAAGGCAGAATCTGTCAAAACGAGAACAGTCAGTAAAGATGGATTTTATTGAGACACCAGACTTGCTCAAATGAAAATTCCCAAATTTAATGAAAGTTGCGTACATATACGAGGATCACGCACGTAAATTGGCTTAATTTTACTGAGCTACCTACGAGGAGGCAGGTCGAAATTCGTGACGACAAAGAAATGCATGCTACTTGTGATAATCCAAATCTAGTATGAACTTTACTATCAAAGACTTTACTTGGCACAACAAAACACAAAACTAAGATAAGGAAAGGTTGCTACAGTAGTAAACAACTTCCAAGACTCAAATATAAAACAAAAATACTGTAGTAAAAACATGGGTTGTCTCCCATAAGCGCTTTTCTTTAACGCCTTTCAGCTAGGCGCAGAAAGTGTGTATCAAGTGTTATCGAGAGATGATGCATCTTCAGCGGGGTTTGGAATTTTCTCAACCATGCATAGTATATTAGATACATAAGTTTCAGCGGCTCCCTTTTCATTAGTCTTGGGCTTGCTACTCTCATCAAACAAATTTTCAGGAACAAGCCAAGCATAGTTATTTTCTAGCGCTTCATTCATCGCTAGGAGCTTATATGGTATTGGTGCTTTGATCTCCCCACCATCATTAATGTTATTAGTGTACCTTACTCTCTCCATGTCCATCTTTTCAAGGATACTAACAAAATTGGTATAAGAACCAAGCATCTTATATTTAATAAAGACCTTTCTAGCCTCTCTCGCTATACAACCAAATTCTCTAAGAAGGGTTTCTAAAACAAAATCTTTCTTTTCCCCTTCTTCCATATCACCGAGTGTAAGAAACATGTGTTGGATTATAGGATTGAGATTAACAAATTTAGTTTCCAACATGCGAACTAAAGCAGCAGCAGCAATTTCATAAGTAGGAGCAAGTTCTACCAAGTGTCTATCTTCAAAATCTTCAACGGTACTAACATGATTGAAAAATTCTTCTATATTGTTTCTCCCAACTATAGACCCACGTCCTACCGGTATGTCTTTTACGGTAAAATTAAAAGGAAACATGTTGAAATAAGTAAAGCAAATATAAGTAACTAATTTTTTTGTGTTTTTGATATAGAGTGCAAGACAGTAAAGTAAAGCTAGCAACTAATTTTTTTGTGTTTTGATATAATGCAGCAAACAAAGTAGTAAATAAAATAAAGCAAGACAAAAACAAAGTAAAGAGATTGGATTGTGGAGACTCCCCTTGCAGCGTGTCTTGATCTCCCCGACAACGGCGCCGGAAAATATGCTTGATGGCGTGTAACTCACACGTTCGTTGGGAACCCCAAGAGGAAGGTATGATGCGCACGGCAGCAAGTTTTCCCTCGAGAAAGAAACCAAGGTTTATCGAACCGGGAGGAGCCAAGAAGCAAGTTGAAGGTTGATGGCGGCGGGATATAGTGCGGCGCAACACCAGAGATTCCGGCGCCAACGTGGAACCTGCACAACACAACCAAAGTACTTTGCCCCAACGAAACAGTGAGGTTGTCAATCTCACCGGCTTGCTGTAACAATGGATTAGATGTATAGTGTGGATGATGATTGTTTGCAGAGAACAGTAAAACAAGTATTGCAGCAGATTTGTATTTCAGTATAAAAGAATGGACCGGGGTCCACAGTTCACTAGAGGTGTCTCTCCATAAGATAGCATGTTGGGTGAACAAATTACAGTCGGGCAATTGACAAATAGAGAGGGCATAACAATGCACATACATGACATGATGAGTATAGTGAGATTTAATTGGGCATTACGACAAAGTACATAGACCGCTATCCGGCATGCATCTATGCCTAAAAAGTCCACCTTCGAGTTATCATCCGAACCCCTTCCAGTATTAAGTTGCAAAACAACAGACAATTGCATTAAGTATGGTGCGTAATGTAATCAATAACTACATCCTAGGACATAGCATCAATGTTTTATCCCTAGTGGCAACAACACATCCACAACCTTAGAACTTTCTGTCCATCTGTCCCAGATTTAATGGAGGCATGAACCCACTATCGAGCATAAATACTCCCTCTTGGAGTTAAGAGCAAAAACTTGGCCAGAGCCTCTACTAATAACGGAGAGCATGCAAGATCATAAACAACACATAGGTAATAGATTGATAATCAACATAACATAGTATTCTCTATCCATCGGATCCCGACAAACACAACATATAGAATTACGGATAGATGATCTTGATCATGTTAGGCAGCTCACAAGATCCGACAATGAAGCACATGAGGAGAAGACAACCATCTAGCTACTGCTATGGACCCATAGTCCGGGGTGAACTACTCACTCATCACTCCGGAGGCGACCATGGCGGTGAAGAGTCCTCCGGGAGATGAATCCCCTCTCCGGCAGGGTGTCGGAGGTGATCTCCAGAATCCCCGAGATGGGATTGGCGGCGGCGGCATCTCGGTAAGGTTTTCCGTATCGTGGCTCTCGGTGCTTGGGGTTTCGCGACGAAGGCTATTTGTAGGCGGAAGGGCGGGTAAAGAGGCGGCACGAGGGCCCACACCACAGGCCGGCGCGGCCGGGGCTCCGGGCCGCGCCGCCCTGGTGTGTCGCCACCTCGTGGTCCCACTTCGACTCTCCCTCGGTCTTCTGGAAGCTTCGTGGCAAAATAGGACCCTGGGCGTTGATTTCGTCCAATTCCGAGAATATTTCTTTACTAGGATTTCTGAAATCAAAAATAGCAGAAAACAGAACTGGCTCTTCGGCATCTTGTTAATAGGTTAGTGCCGGAAAATGCATAAATACGACATATAATGTGTATAAAACATGTAGATATCATCAATAATGTGGCATGGAACATAAGAAATTATCGATACGTCGGAGACGTATCAGCCCCTCTTGACAGTAAGGCTACCAATCCTAAAACCTGGTGTCCTAACTAACACGAGAGATCGGTAAAAGAGAAAACTAAAAAAGACAAACCTTTGCCTTTTGGATTGATCCTGCTCTCCTAAAGATGGTACACCCTTCTTGATTGTGCTTGATTGGTGAAGTCTTGCGAATTCCTCCCGATACTCAACTATGGCATATCCTATCTTGAATATCTTGATATATCCATGATCACCATATGGACAACAAGGTTCAAGCATATGATCTCTTCAAGATGGCTCATCTTGAATTTGCACTTTATTTCTTCTTGTTTCGGTATGTTCATGTCTAGAAGGTACAAATGAGAGCTCACTCAATCTTCTTATTCAAGACATGCTTTCCATAGGTTCAACTCTCACATGACCAATCTTTGGATCTCTCCTTGAATAACACCTTGGTCGTCACTTGATCTTCTTCACATTCTTGTTCAAACCTTGCTGGAGCCAACAAATGGTTTAATTATTGCCTATGGACAAAACCTTCAAGTTTAATTCAATGCAAATATTAGTCAATAAGAATTTTCATTAATTAAAAAAACCACACATAGGGGATCCATGCTCTTTCAAAAGGTAAAGTTAGTCTCACACGAAGGGCAGCTAGTCCTTGAGAACACTATGCTTACAAGTTTGCTAATGCTTATGTTATCAATTTCCAAACTACCTAAAGAGGTACAAAAAGAATGGATTACTTTTTTCGAAATGGGGGTGTACCCCGGCTTCTGCATCATGACGATGCACACGGCCGTTTATTAATAAAAGGTTCCAAAAAGTATAGTTTACAATTCACACATACTCGAGGATTGATACAAGAATCAACCATCGAAAAAAGGACATACTACGACTACAACTCAACATAGTCTTCTAGTATGCCGCCAACCAGCCTAGCACAAGATATCCTGAGCGACCATCAGGAGCCGTGTGCATCCAGAAGCCATGGTATCCCGCAATCCCTCCAGGGAAAGTAGAGCCCAAAGCTGGACCCAATTGGAGACCATGTGAATAACCTGCAAGAAATGAAAAGAGACCTTTTTATTAAAGATTATATCATTTCTGACCCTCCAAATAGACCAACATAAGGCAGAGACCCCAATCCGGATAAACGCCTTAGATTTTCTATCTACTCCTGTAAGCCAATTACCAAACATATTGGTAATATTGGTGGGAGGTGGAAGATCATAAGTGAAATTAACCGTACGCCATAAAAGTTTAGCTAACGGACATTCAATAAAAAGGTGTTGAATGGTCTCCTGTTCCCCACAGAATACACATTTTGTACACCCATTCCAATGACGTTTAGCTAGGTTATCTTTTGTTAACAAAACCTTATTACTCATGAACCACATGAAAATCTTAATCTTAAGAGGTATTTTAACCTTCCATAGATACTTTCGCAAAAAGGGGATATGGTCACACATAAGATCTTCGTACATGGACTTGACAGTAAACACCCCGTTAGATGTCAAATTCCAAAAAAACCGATCATCCTCGTCATTCAAAGCAACCATCATGAGTTTCCGACATAATTGTAACCATAAAGTCCATTTACTACCATTCAACACTCTTCGGAAGGTAATATTCAATGGTGGTTGAGCAAGCACCTGTGCCACAGTAACATTTTTATTATGGACAATGTTATATAATGAAGGATATTGCTGAGCCAATGAAGTAGTTCCCAACCAGACATCTTCCCAAAAGCGGATGGTCATATGATAGCGTGCAAGACACACGTCCGTTGGGAACCCCAAGAGGAAGGTGTGATGCGTACATCAACAAGTTTTCCCTCAGTAAGAAACCAAGGTTATCGAACCAGTAGGAGTCAAGGAACACGTGAAGGTTGTTGGTGGCGGAGTGTAGTGCGGCGCAACACCAGGGATTCCGGCGCCAACGTGGAACCTGCACAACACAATCAAAGTACTTTGCCCCAACGTAACAGATGAGGTTGTCAATCTCACCGACACTGCTGTAAACAAAGGATTAGATGTATTGTGTGGATGATGATTGTTTGCGAAGAACGAGTAAAGAACAATTGCGGTAGATTGTATTTCAGATGTAAAGAATGGACCGGGGTCCACAGTTCACTAGTGGTGTCTCTCCCATAAGATAAATAGCATGTTGGGTGAACAAATTACGGTTGGGCAATTGACAAATAAAGAAGGCATAACAATGCACATACATATATCATGATGAGTACTATGAGATTTAATCGGGGCATTATGACGAGTACATAGACCGCTATCCGGCATGCATCTATGCCTAAAAAGCCACCTTCGGAGTTATCATCCGAACCCCTTCCGGTATTAAGTTGTAAACAACGAGACAATTGCATTAAGTATGGTGCGTAATGTAATCAACACAAATATCCTTAGACAAAGTATCGATGTTTTATCCCTAGTGGCAACGAGCACATCCACAACCTTAGAACTTTTACATCATTTGTTCCGGATTCAATGGAGGCATGAACCCACTATCGAGCATAAATACTCCCTCTTGGAGTTACAAGTATCAACTTGGCCGGAGCCTCTACTAGCAACGGAGAGCATGCAAGAACATAAACAACATATATGATAGATTGATAATCAACTTGACATAGTATTCAATATTCATTGGATCCCAACAAACACAACATGTAGCATTACAAATAGATGATCTTGATCATGATAGGCAGCTCACAAGATCTAACATGATAGCACAATGATGAGAAGACAACCATCTAGCTACTGCTATGGACCCATAGTCCAGGGGTGAACTACTCACACATCGATCCGGAGGCGATCATGGCGATGAAGAGCCCTCCGGGAGATGATTCCCCTCTCCTGAATCCCCCGAGATGGGATTGGCGGCGGCGGCGTCTGCGGGAAGGTTTTCCGTATCGTGGCTCCCGATGCTCGGGGTTTTCGCGACGAAGGCTTTAAGTAGGCGGAAGGGCGGAGTCGGAGGGCTGACAGGGGGGCCACACCATAGGGCGGCGCGGGCCCCCCCTTGGCCGCGCAGCCCTACGGGGTCGGCGCCCCGTCGCCCCACTTCGTTTCCCTTTCGATCTTCTGGAAGCTTCGTGGAGAAATAAGACCCTGGGCGATGATTTCGTCCAATTCCGAGAATATTTCCTTTGTAGGATTTCTGAAACCAAAAACAGCAGAAAACAACAACTGGCTCTTCGGCATCTCGTCAATAGGTTAGTGCCGGAAAATGCATAATAATGACATAAAGTGTGTATAAAACATGTGAGTATCATCATAAAAGTAGCATGGAACATAAGAAATTGTAGATACGTTTGAGATGTATCAAGCATCCCCAAGCTTAGTTCCTACTCGCCCTCGAGTAGGTAAACGATAAGAGCATCCCCACTCATTGGCGCTCCCCACGCCCAAATCCGGCGAAATTTTCGTCCGGATTGGAGGAAAATTTGGCGTGGGGAGGAGTAGTTTCCCAGCCGCGTGCCCAGGCGAAGTCGACGATGCGAATTTGAAAAACGGAAACTTGACAAACTACAGCTAAAAACGGGCGAATATAGAATAAATTTAATGATATTTATTATATAACGGGCGGAGTTCATACATAGAGGCCGAATTTGACTATATTTTGAACTCGGCTAGGGGAATTCAAATGCTAATTTTAAAACACGGCGCTCTACATGCCGAAATGGCGGTAGAACACCGTGTAGTCGCCGCCGTCGTCGTCGGAGCCGTCATCCTCGACCTTCGGTTGCGCGGCCTGACTGCTGCTGCCCTGGCCGGCGTCTCCCCACCCCGGGGATGGCTTGTACCATTCGTCGTCGGAGGACTCGAGGTCGACGAAGGGGGCAGCGACGCCGGATGGAGGTGTCGCAGGACGGCGGTAGCGCGCGAGGTCGTCGTCGGCGGTTGGAGCGGCGCGGGCGGCGGTTGGAGCGGCGCGGGCGGCGAGTTGGCGTGCGGCGGCCAGGTCCAGCAGCCGCCGCTGCTGCTCCGCCTCCTCGCGCTCCCAGTCGCACCTCGACCACGCCAGGGCGGCGTCCTCGGGGAGTGCGTTGTCGGCGGGCACCAGGTCGTTGAGCGACCTGGCGATCGCCTCCGCCACGGCAGCGTCCTCCGCCCGCTTCGCCTCCTCCTCGGCGAGCCTGTTTGCGGTGGCGTTGGTGGCGGCCGCGGCGTCCTCCTTCTTCGCCGCCTTCCTCTTCCGCCTAGGCTGCGAGGGTTGGTCGCGGATGACGAGGGCGCCGCGGCTGCGCCCTCTGGTCGGCGGCGGAGACGCCGGCTCCTTCTTCACGCGCGCCGGCGTCGAAGGCGACGTCGCCTCCTTCTTCACCGGCGCCAAGGATGACCTCGGCGCTGATCCGGAAGACAACGAGCTGGCAGCCATGCGCCGTGGCTGCCAGACGTTTCCCCGGCGGCGGCGGGATTGGTACGCCGCCAGCACTGAGCCGCCACCCGCCGCCTAGAGGCCTCGTGTCCGGCGGGCAGGGGTACCCCGCCGGTGGAGGAGGTGCCCCTCCCACGCGTGGAGCGACCGGCGGGGGAAGCCGTTGTTGGCTGCGCCGTCGTCGTCGTAGAACGCCATCGGGAGAGTAGAGGGAGAGTGGAGGGAGAGTGGAGCACGGGGTACGCCTCGCGGTGAGCGGAGCGGCGTATATAGGCGCGGGCGGCGCGGGGGATTAATGCCGCGTGGAATGCGCACGCGTCCGCGGCGAGCTGACCGGCGGCGGCCTTTGCGCGCGCGAAGACGATGCGTGCGCGGAAGACGACGACATTAACTCGCTGCGTGGCCGGCGAATGCAGACCGGCGGCAGGCTTTTACAGCGCGCGGAAGACGATGTGGTGAGGACGACGATCGGTTTCTCTCGCCGACAAGTTGGGGCCACCAGACGCGCGGGAAGTTTCCTCGGTATTTCCCGCGCTTTCGTTTCGTCCGGAGTCCCCGAGCGCTCCCTGGGGGGCCGGGGATGGCGTGGGATCGCCGGATGAATTTAGGCCCAAATCCGGACGAAAACGAGGAACCGGGGGCGCGACTGGGCCGAATTACGCCGTCCGGATGGAAAAAACGTCGTTCGGGGACCTCGTCGGGGAGACGAGTGGAGATGCTCTAACAAGGATAATTTCTGAAGTGACATGCTATCATAATCTTGATCAATACTATTGTAAAGCATATGAGATGAATGCAGCGATTCGAAGCAATGGTGAAGACAATGATTAAACAACTGAATCATATAGCAAAGACTTTTCATGAATAGTACTTTCAAGACAATCATCAATAAGACTTGCATAAGAGTTAACTCATAAAGCAATAGATTCTTCGTAGAGAGTTTTGAAGCAACACAAAGGAAGATATAAGTTTCAGCAGTTGCTTTCAACTTCAACATGTTTATCTCATGGATAATTGTCAACACAAAGTAATATAACAAGTGCAATACGTAAACATGTAAGAATCAATGCACACAGTTCACGCAAGTGTTTGCTTCTAAGATAGAAAGAATAGGTAAACTGACTCAACATAAAGTAAAAGATAGGCCCTTCGCGAGAGGAAGCATGGATTACTATTTTTGTGCTAGAGCTTTTCATTTTGAAAACATAGAAACAATTTTGTCAACGGTAGTAATAAATCATATGTGTTATGTATAAGACATCCTTTAAGTTGCAAGCCTCATGCATAGATTACCAATAGTGCTCGCACCTTGTCCTAATTAGCTTGGATTAACATGGATTATAATTGCATAGCATATGTTTCAACCAAGTGTCACAAAGGGGTACCTCTATGCCGCCTGTACAAAGGTCTAAGGAGAAAGCTCGCATTAGATTTCTCGCTTTTTGATTATTCTCAACTTAGACATCCATACCGGGACAACATAGACCACAGATAATGGACTCCTCTTTAATGCGTAAGCATTCAACAACAAATAATATTCTCATAAGAGATTGAGGATTAATTGTCCAAACTGAAACTTCCACCATGAATCATGGCTTTAGTTAGCGGCCCAATGTTCTTCTCTAACAATATGCATACTCAAACCATTTGATCATGAAAATCGCCCTTACTTCAGACAAGACGAACATGCATAGCAACTCACATGATATTCAACAAAGGTGTAAAAGTTGATGGCGTCCCCAGAAACATGGTTACCGCTCAACAAGCAACTTATTAAGAAATAAGATACATAGCTACATATTCTTCACCATAATAGTTTTTAAGGCTATTTTCCCATGAGCTATATATTGCAAAGACAAAGGATAGAATTTTTAAAGGTATCACTCAAGTAATTTATTTTGGAATGGCAGAGAAATACCATGTAGTAGGTAGGTATGGTGGACACAAATGGCGTAGTTTTTGGCTCAAGGATTTGGATGCACGAGAAGAATTCCTCTCAATACAAGGCTAGGCTAGCAAAGTTGTTTGAAGCAAACTCAAGTATAAAACGGTACAGCAAAGCTCACATATGAACATATTGTAAGCATTATAAGACTTTACATCGTCTCCCTTGTTGTTCAAACACCTTAACCAGAAAATATCTAGACTCTAGAGAAACTAATCATGCAAACCAAATTTTAACAAGCTCTATGTAGTTCTTCATTAATAGGTGCAAAGTACATGATGCAAGAGCTTAAACATGATCTATATGAGCACAACAATTGCCAAGTATCAAAATATTCAAGACATTATACCATTTACCACATCTAGCATTTTCTGTTTCCAAACATATAACAATGAACGAAGCAGTTTCAACCTTCGCCATAAATATTAAGAATAAAGCTAAGAACATATGTGTTCATACGAAGCAGCGGAGCGTGTCTCTCTCCCAAACAAATAATGCTAGGATCCAATTTTATTCAAGCAAAAACAAAAAAAAAACAAACAGACGCTCCAAGTAAAGCACATAAGATGTGACGGAATAAAAATATAGTTTCACTAGAGGTGACCTGATAAGTTGTCGATGAAGAAGGGATGTCTTGGGCATCCCCAAGCTTAGATGCTTGAGTCTTCTTAAAATATGCAGGGATGAACCACGGGGCATCCCCAAGCTTAGACTTTTCACTCTTCTTGATCATATTGTATCATCCTCCTCTCTTGACCCTTGAAAACTTCCTCCACACCAAACTCAAAACAATCTCATTAGAGGGTTAGTGCATAATTGAAAATTCATATATTCAGAGGTGACATAATCATTCTTAACACTTCTGGACATTGCACAAAGCTACTGAAAGTTAATGGAACAAAGAAATCCATCAAACATAGCAAAACAGGCAATGCGAAATAAAAGGCAGAATCTGTCAAAACAGAACAGTCCGTAAAGATAAATTTTTCAGGGGCACTTAACTTGCTCAGATAAAAATGCCCAAATTGAATGAAAGTTGCGTACATATCTGAGGATCATGCACGTAAATTGGTAGATTTTTCTAAATTTTCTACAGCAGGGGCGGCTCAATTTCGTGACAGCAAGAAATCTGTTTCTGCGCAGTAATCCAAATCTAGTATTGACTTTACTATCAAAGACTTTACTTGGCACAACAATGCAATAAAATGAAGATAAGGAGAGGTTGCTACAGTAGTAACAACTTCCAAGACTCAAATATAAAACAAAAGTGCAGAAGTAAAATAATGGGTTGTCTCCCATAAGCGCTTTTCTTTAACGCCTTTCAGCTAGGCACAGAAAGTGTGAATCAAGTATTATCAAGAGACGAAGCATCAACAGAGGGGTTTGGAGTTTTCTCAACTCTGAATTGTATCTTATCTATGTAAGTTTGAGAGCCTCCTTTTTCATTACTCTTAGGCTTGTTATTCTCATCAAATAAATTTTCAGGAACAAGCCAACCATAGTTATTTTCTAGAGCTTCATGCATTCCTAGGAGCTTGCAAGGTATTGATGTCTTAATATCCCCTTCACAATTAACTTTATTAGTGTACTTTAATCTATCTTTTTTCATTTTTCAAGGGTACTAGCAAAGTTGGTATAAGAGCCAAGCATCTTATATTTAATAAAGACTTTTCTAGCCTCTCTTGCTACACCACCAAATTCTTTAAGAAGGGTTTCTAAGATAAAATCTTTCTTTTCACCTTCCTCCAGATCACAGAGTGTAAGAAACATATGTTGAATTATAGGATTGAGATTAAAAAATTTAGTTTCCAACATGTGTACTAAAGAAGCAGCAGCAATTTCATAAGTAGGAGCAAGTTCTACCAAGTGTCTATCTTCAAAATCTTCGAGTATGTACTAACATGAGTGAAAAAATCTTCTATATTATCTCTTCCAATTATAGACCCTCGTCCCACCGGTATGTCTTTTAGAGTGTACTTAGGAGGAAACATGATGAAATAAACAAAAGGTAAATAAAGTAAATGCAAGTAACTAATTTTTTTGTGTTTTTAATATGGAGAACAAGACAGTAAATAAAGTAAATCTACCAACTATTTTTTTTGTATTTTTGATATAAGAGAAAACAAAGCAGTAAATAAAATAAAGTAAAGCAAGACAAAAATAAAGTAAAGAGATTGGATGTGGGAGACTCCCCTTGCAGCGTGTCTTGATCTCCCCGGCAACGGCGCCAGAAAAAGAGCTTGATAGCGTGCAAGACACACGTCCGTTGGGAACCCCAAGAGGAAGGTGTGATGCGTACATCAGCAAGTTTTCCCTCAGTAAGAAACCAAGGTTATCGAACCAGTAGGAGTCAAGGAACACGTGAAGGTTGTTGGTGGCGGAGTGTAATGCGGCGCAACACCAGGGATTCCGGCGCCAACGTGGAACCTGCACAACACAATCAAAGTACTTTGCCCCAACGTAACAGTGAGGTTGTCAATCTCACCGGCTTGTTGTAAACAAAGGATTAGATGTATAGTGTGGATGATGATTGTTTGCGAAGAACGATAAAGAACAATTGCGGTAGATTGTATTTCGGATGTAAAGAATGGACCGGGGTCCACAGTTCACTAGTGGTGTCTCTCCCATAAGATAAATAGCATGTTGGGTGAACAAATTACGGTTGGGCAATTGACAAATAAAGAAGGCATAACAATGCACATACATATATCATGATGAGTACTATGAGATTTAATCGGGGCATTACGACAAAGTACATAGACCGCTATCCCAGAATGCATCTATGCCTAAAAAGTCCACCTTCAGGTTATCATCCGAACCCCTTCCAGTATTAAGTTGTAAACAACAGACAATTGCATTAAGTATGGTGCGTAATGTAATCAACACAAATATCGTTAGACAAAACATCGATGTTTTATCCCTAGTGGCAACAACACATCCGCAACCTTAGAACTTTCTGTCACTGTCCCAGATTCAATGGAGGCATGAACCCACTATCGAGCATAAATACTCCCTCTTTGAGTTACAAGTATCAACTTGGCCAGAGCCTCTACTAGCAACGGAGAGCATGCAAGAACATAAACAACATATATGATAGATTGATAATCAACTTGACATAGTATTCAATATTCATTGGATCCCAACAAACACAACATGTAGCATTACAAATAGATGATCTTGATCATGATAGGCAGCTCACAAGACCTAACATGATAGCACAATGAGGAGAAGACAACCATCTAGCTACTGCTATGGACCCATAGTCCAGGGGTGAACTACTCACACATCGATCTGGAGACGATCATGGCGATGAAGAGCCCTCCGGGAGATGATTCCCCTCTCCGGCAGGGTGCCGGAGGCGAACTCCTGAATCCCCCGAGATGGGATTGGCGGCGGCAGCGTCTCTGGAAGGTTTTCCGTATCGTGGCTCCCGGTACTAGGGTTTTCGCGACGAAGGCTTTAAGTAGGCGAAAGGGCGGAGTCGGAGGGCTGACAGCGGGGCCACACCATAGGGCGGCGCGGCCCCCCTTGGCCGCGCGGCCTTATGGGGTCGGCGCCCCGTCGCCCCACTTCGTTTCCCTTTCGGTCTTCTGGAAGCTTCGTGGAAAAATTAGACCCTGGGCGTTGATTTCGTCCAATTCCGAGAATATTTCCTTTGTAGGATTTACTGAAACCAAAAACAGCGAAAACAGCAATCGGCTCTTCGGCATCTCGTCAATAGGTTAGTGCCGGAAAATGCATAATAATGACATAAAATGTGTATAAAACATGTGAGTATCATCATAAAAGTAGCATGGAACATAAGAAATTATAGATACGTTTGAGACGTATCATCATACCATTACCCACTTTGGAAGAGCCCCTTGAAAAAAAACTCCTGTTTTACCTCCATCAATCCTTTCCAAAAAGGAGAATTAGAAGGCTTGGCTTGTACCTTCGATAACGACTTATGTCCTAGGTATTTGTTATGTAGCAATTCTTGCCACACCCCGTCTTCATTAAGCAGTTTAAAGAGCCATTTACTCAATAAGCATCTGTTTTTGATTTCGAGTACCTCAATACCAAAACCCCCTTGATCTTTGGGACGGCACATAATATTCCATTTTGTTAGGCGGTATTTTTTTCTGTTTTCGTCTGACTGCCAAAAAAATCTGGATCTATAGAAATCCAAACGTTTCCTTACCCCAACAGGTATTTGTAGGAAAGACAACATAAACATCGTTAAACTAGTTAACACTGAATTAATAAGAACCAACCTATCACCATAGGATAGTAACTTCCCTTTCCAGCATCCTAATTTAGACTCAAACCTTGTTTCTACCGGATACCAATCCGAGTTTTTGAGTTTTTTGTAATGGATTGGAATACCCAAGTATCTAAAGGGGAGTTGTCCAGCATCACATCCAAAGATGTGCTTATACTGAGCCTCTTCCTCCTTTGCCTTTCCAAAACAAAAAATCTCGCTCTTATGAAAATTAATCTTAAGCCCCGATAACTCTTCAAAGAGGCATAAGATTAATTTAATATTAACCGCTTTATCAAGGTTATGTTCCAGGAATAGTATGGTGTCATCTGTATATTGTAATATAGAGAGTCCTCCCTCAACTAAATGCGGGATTAGCCCCCTACTTGACCATCCTCTTTTGCTCTTTCAATTAAGATGGCAAGCATATCCACTACAATATTAAAAAGCATTGGGGATAAAGGGTCCCCTTGTCTTAGACCTTTCTTTGTCTGAAAATAATGACCAATATCATCATTCACCTTTATACCAACACTACCCCCTTGGACAAACTGTTGCACTAATCTTCCCCATTCAGGAGCAAAACCCTTCATCCTCAAAGTTTGTTGCAAAAAAGGCCATTTAACCTTATCGTAAGCTTTTTCAAAGTAGATTTTAAATAACACTCCATCCATTTTTTTAGTATGGAGTTCATGAATTGTTTCATGAAGAATCACTACCCATTCCAAAATGTTTCTACCTGGCATAAAAGCAGATTGTTTTGGTTTAATGAATCTTGGGGCAATCCCCGAGATACGATTCGTGCCAACTTTAGTAAATATCTTAAAACAAACATTTAGCAAATATATAGGTCTGTATTGTTGAATTTGAACAGCATTCTCCTTCTTGGGTAGTAAAGTAATAACACCAAAATTTAGTTTGTAAATAGGCAATTCCCCATTACTAAACAGAGAAAACAAAGCCATCAAGTCCTTCTTTATTACTTCCCAATTTTTTTGATAAAACTCAGCTGGAAATCCATCTGGACCAGGAGCTTTATTTAGTTCCATCTGAGAAATTGCCTCGAAAACCTCCTTTCAGTAAAAGGCGCCGTCAAGATCTCGTTCTCTAATGGAGAGATTTGTGTAATATCCTGATATTCCTCTGCAACAAGAGAAATATTGGTTGGCGCCGGTGCACCAAACAATTTCTTGTAGAATTCAGTAATATACACCTTCAAATTATCTTCCCCAACAATAGTTCCCTCTTGCTGTTCTAATTGAAATATTTTATTTTTTCGGTGTTTACCATTTGCTATCAGGTGGAAGTATCTTGTATTATTTCCCCCTTCTTGAATATGTTTAACTTTTGCTCGTTGTGCCCATTTAGACTCCTCTTCTCTTCTTAATTTATTCAGAATATCGTTGGCCTTTTTGAGTTCATCCCTTTCATTTGTATTCAGCAAAGTTGTTTCTGCTTTCAAGTCAAGCCTCTCAATGATATTTAAAAGTCTCTCTTTTTCTCGTTTATACTTACCACTTTGATTTTTTGCCCAACCCCTAAGGAATCTTCTTAGGTGTCTTAATTTATTTAACCAAGTCTCCATTGGGCTAGCTCCACCTATAACTGAATTCCATTCCTTTACTATCATGTCAAAAAAAAACCTCTTGACGCAACCAATGTAGCTCAAAAGAGAATTTTGCTTGGTTACCCAGGTGTGCTTTCACCCCTGAATCAATAAGTATGGGAGTATGATCTGAATCAGCTCTAGTTAAAGCTCTTACCGTGACCAATGGAAATTTTTGTTCCCACGATATCGATGCTAGTACTCTATCTAGCTTCTCATAAGTAGGTACATCTCTCCTACTTGCCCATGTATATTGTCTTCCTGTTAGAGCAATTTTCCTTAAGTTCAAATGCTCAATAATTGCATTAAAAACAAAGGGCCAACGCGCTTTGAAATTATCATTATTTTTTTCCTCTTTGGTGCGTATAATATTGAAATCACCACCTACCAACATAGGTAATGTTTCAGATTCGCAAGTGCGCACTAATTCCGACAAAAATTCTGCTTTGTTCACGTCTTGGGCAGCCCCATAAACCGGCACCATAATCCATTCGAAACCATCTCTCTTACATTTAATATGCATCTTAACACAGAAATCTCCTGTGCTTACTTTTAACACTTCAAGAGTATCGAAGTTTATTCCCACTAGAATACCCCCCGAACGACCATGTGGTGGTAAGCAAAACCAGGAGAAGTTATAACCCGCAGCTAATTGGTTCAAAAAAGGAATAGAGAAATTAGATCTTCTAGTCTCCAATAAGGCTATGAAGTCTAATTTATGCTCCCTAATCGCCTTTTTCACAAACAAATGCTTAGCAGTATCACCGAAACCCCCTGAATTCCAATTAATTCCTTTTATATTCTGCATCATGAAAATTGTTTTTTAATTCTTTTCCTAGTACTTTTGCGAATATTACTTGTATCATGAAAAAGAATGGATTACTACATACCCGTTTTTTAATTGGCAATGTGATAAACATAAATGAGAATACCGGTCAAATATGTGGAGGTTTATATGTAGATCCAATGATCATGGAACCATGGCTATGAAAAACCTTAACATTACTAGCAAATGTCTACTTAGTAAGTGGTCGTTTAAAATATTGAATGAAGGAGTATGTAAGGAACTACTTCAAAAGAACCATCTTCAAACAAATACTGTCACGGGCAATATCTAAACCAACGAATTCACCCTTTTGGAAAGGAGCAATGTGTGTGAAAGATGGGTTCGTTATTCATGAGAGATTCAAAGTGGGTAGCAGGATAAACACATGTTTTTAGGAGGACACATGGCTAGGTGATGTGCTCTCGTGTGAGAAATATCCATCCCATCATAACATTGCCAGAAAGATGTCCTCCTAGAAGACATCTTAATTACCAATGACTATGTTGAATATTATGTTTCTATGGTCGCGAATAGGTGATAAATGTACATTATTATACATTTGTTGTAGGTTTTCATGTCGGTTTCTCTTAGGCATGAGCCAAATGTGTTTCCTTGGAAATGAAATGCATATGTGAGTTTCTCTATCAAATCAGTGTATCCGCATATCGGAAGTACCAATTATAACTTTTTCAAGAAATCTGTTTGAAAATTTGAATAAGGTCTAAAGATAAAGATCTCTACATAGTATTTGTGCAAAGGAGTCATCTCAACAAAAGACAACCTTGTTAAAGATAGCTGGACTTGTTATAAAAGATGTTGTAATTTTGATCAAGATGAAACAATCCAAAACTTTTTCTTTTATTTCCGCATTGCACATGTTACTTTTGTGTGTTTTAATGTACCTCTTCCAATCGCGGCCTCAAATATTTCATGAATTTGTTGAATGGAATAGAGACTAACAAAATAAAAATCACATCCATGGTGAGCATTCTCTTTGGGTTGGGCTATGTGGAATTGGAAATGCCGTAATCAAATTGATGTTAATATGTTTTTATTTATTTCCCAGTGTTTACATTCAAAACTATGCACCGCATTCTTTCCTGTGCTTACTACTACAACGTGTGAAAGCACCAGATTCTAGGGACTATGAGTGCATGTTTTGAATGTGGTCGACGTTCACGCGTCGACTCTTATGCACTTAATGGTGATCGGTGCCTTTATTACGCCAACCTAGTGACCGAGTCGATCTTCCGATGGTACCTTCTTTGGTCGTGACGCGGCCTGTGAGCTCGGTGTATCACCTCCTCACAATTCATGGTGGGAGGTGGTGCAAGGCAAGTCCTCATTGTTTGGTCGTTGTGGGTTGCATTGTAAGCCATGTGGCGCCGTGACTATATGGTTGCAGCATCGCTTGTCGTCCTACCAGTCGGCTTTGCCTTTCTTCTTCTATGAAGTGTGATAAACCTTTGAGGGTGTATTCTGAAAAAAAAACATGCCCAAAGTCTTCCTCCGTGGGATTCTTAGAAACTTGCCCTCGGTAAGCAGCAACTTACACGACCTAAATGGCCTAGAGATAAGGCAAGTCCTTGGCTGTTTTCGGAACAGCAAGCTTGCTAGCTCACAGCTAAACCAAAAAGGCTGGATATGAAATGAACGTCAATAATAACCATATAGTAGACGATGATGCTAGACGATCATGTGTTATGATCAAGCCGGTAAGTTTATCAGCATTCTGGTCCTCGATGGAGACACTGGATCGCGGAACAGCGTTATACTAATTGCCAACCATAAGGGCGGCCGGAATTGATGCTGAAGAAGATCACTACCATCCAGTTACTGTAGTTGCTTTGTGCTCTTGTCTGGAACATCTACTACACAGCTACAAACTGTCATGTTCTTATTGGACCACTGGTCATATACCCATATACGCGTAATGCAAACAAATGGACATGCGACAGCTTAACACGACTGCCAAGCCGGCGAACGAACAGAAACATGCCGGTCGATCTTGATTAATCATGTTCCTCGCCGCCGCCGCCGCCGGGAGTTCATCTGTTCAACGGGGCGATGGCGGCAGCCGAAGTTCATGTCAAACGCCGCTAGCTGAAGAAGCACATCGCCATCCAGCCACTGTGCCTCTTTTGCTCCCCATCCTGTCTTGAACATCTCAATCGGACAACAGGAGCGCCATGTGTCGACCCATCGAACGGACACGTTGCATGCAGGGCCACCACCAAAGAAAATGCTGTTAGAATTTGCGCATGCAAACAGAGATTAGCCGGTCGGCCTCGGTCACTGTTGCTCCCTGAAGAGCATATGGTGATGGGTGCTGTGCATGCATTAGAGCCGGCCAGCGAAACCGAATCCTGCTTGTTTATCTATCTATCTATCCGTCGTCGTCCTGTATGAGGTGGGCTGCTGGAGATGCAAAGATGGCAATCATGGCGGAAAGCGGCCGTGCTTTACCGGGCGAGCATCTCCGGCCATCAGCGCCGGCCGGCACGAACTGGAGTACCAAATTCGTCCACGGAGTGTATATATACAACTGGAATAAAACGCCCACTCTCCGGAAATCCTCCTCGCTAAGCAATGTTTCAGAGTCAATGTCATCGCTGCTGAATCGCACGCTCGTCTAGTTGATCCGCATGAGTTCATAGGAATAAAGTGCACGAGTATTTTAAGATAAATTTTGATCCGTAAAATAATATCTCGATTACATACTAGGTAACTGATATCATTAGCATCGTGTCGAAAGATACTTTCCGATGATGCCAATTTTATATCAAATATTTTTTATACATTGATTATTTTTTGGTTAAAGATAAAACACGAGAAACAATGACTCATTATTCATTCGAATGAGGAAGTGCCTGGCTATCTAGAGTGCCTCAATTCTTTTCGAGCGTGTCAATCTGGATTACCCGTCTTTTACAAAAGTGGAGGTGAAAATTCTCCCCCGTCTTTTATTTTTATTGAACAATTAGATTTTTTTGAAAGAAAAATATGCAAGGCTGGCACCTTTGAGGATCACCAAAATAGACCGTACGTCGTAAGTCATCATCGCCACGTGGAAAACGTTGGTGCACTTCGACTTCTTCGCAACAAACAAACCACGGCTACCATGTATACACTCCGAGGAGCCGACTACTCAACCTTGCCGAGACCCGACATCGTTCATCTTCGTCCTCATTGCCACACAAGACTTGAACAAACCACTCCATCTTTGCGTGTTGGGTACTCCGTGCGTCTCAAACTAGATTAAATTTTAGTAACATATGATTTATTTGAATGTGGAGAATTCGTCGGGCAGAATTAACTAGGGAGGGAAAAGACCACCTCATGACAAAAGCACACAAATTTCAGCACGTCAAGAGCTCAAAATATCAAAAATATTCTAGTGGTACAAAGCTCTAAGAAGGACACAACCACATAACTACCACTCCGTCTCAATTTACAACGGCGCACTAGTAATTTATATGATTTAGTTTAAACTATTATTCAGATCAATAACATATATGGGTCATGTGTTCGTAACAATCATGCCATAGAAAGTGATTTCCAATAAAAAAAGAAATAAATGACATAACTATATGGCATATAACCAGCATTCTTCTATTGTTCAAATTGATGGCCAAACTTAAATGTCTAAATCGGCGAAATGGATACATGCACCACATAAACTAGAAGGGTTGGTGTCATATTTGTTTTCACTTTGTGTGTGAAACCTGTTTAGATGTTGTTTTATTTTTTGAAAGAAAGGAAAAAGGCTCGTGTGAAAAAAAAATCAAATCTCACGCAAAGCTAGCTATGTTGGAGCACTGAAAATTGTCTTTTTCACACAAATCATTAAAAAAATCATGTTGCCACAAGACTTTATGTGTGGACATAGAATGTCTGGATGTATACCTAAAATTTGTATTCATATTTTTTTGACATTTTGAAATATGCTTTTTGAGCAGTAGATGCCTCTACACCTATGAACCAAAATGCATTTCTAAAAGGGTTAGCCTTAATTCATTGATAAAGAAAGAGAGACCAAAGTCAATTCATGGTTCAAGCCCAAGGTTACAAGATTAAAGATACAAACCAAGCGTAATCTCCTTGCGCCAGATGACCCAAATGTTTTGCCCTGGGAAAGACCAAGATCTAGCCTCCGAGGCTCCGATTATATGCGAGCAAGGATGGCCGCCTAGGCCAGCGTGCTCGTGTGCTTGAAGACACTCGCATTCCTCGGCATGACAAGAGAGGTAATGCGTGGCTCTTCCTTCTTTCTGGGTGGTGCCACCAAGAGTTGACATCCGGGAAGTTCGGGGAAGTTTTCGGTTAACTCCCTCTATCGCAAGTTGTGTCAAGGAACGGCACGAAAACATTACAGCAAGCTTTGGCGTGTTGCCATCCCGCTTAAAATCAGAGTGTTCCTGTGGTAGTTAGTACGTAAACGTCTACCCACAAATGGCAACATTCAGCAGCGACATGGCCCATCCAATGGGAGATGTGCGCGCTTGTGATGAGCATGAGGACACTAACCATTTGTTCTTCTTACGCCCCATTGCCAAGTTCCTTTAGAGCGCAGTTAGGAAACTGTTGGGATGCTCCTGGAACCCCTCATGCTTTGCTGACCTATATAGAAACTTACAGCGGTGTGAGGGTCAATCCAAACGTGTTCTTTGGATTTGTTGTGCCGCCCTCTGTTGGACACTATGGAACTTACACAATAAATTCACTATCGAAGGGGTGTTCCCTAACCAACCAGCTGATGCGCTCTACAAACTATCGATGTATTTGCAGGTATGGAGGCCAGTGGCTAGGAGGCATGACCGTGCCATAACCGAGCTGACGATTCACGAGATGAGGACGTTGTATTCTTTTATCAGGAATCCTACCTAGAAGACCCCGGGACTTGTGGGTCGGCTTTGTGTGTGTGTCTACGGAGGGACGTAGATATGTTGTTATGATATCCTTTATGCTTTGTTCTTGTATCTGGCGGACCTGCCTATCTGTTGTTCTTGCTGGTCGTGTGCGGTGTGTGAGCTGTTATGGTTGTATCCGGTGTGGTTGGTACTTTGTTTGGATGTTGCCGGTGTGGCTTTATTAATTTAAAATCGAGCTCTTCTCGAGTCTATTATTAAAAAAGAGTGAAAGCATCCCATTCAGGGAGTGATGTTTTGGCATATGGGAGCGTATGCTCCCTTTATTTTGAAATACATGTTAGACACATTTTAAAATGTCAAAAAATTGAAACAAAAATTTCGCACGTACATCTTCATGTGCTACGCGCTCACAAAGTCGTTTCATGAAAAATCGACATGTCATGTGGCGTGTGTAAAAAAGACAAAATTTGGTGCTGAAACAAAGACTTGTCACAAAATAAATTTTCTCTTTTTCGCTTAGACTACAAAAAATATTATTTTTTCGTGAAACTTGACGAATACACATATATTATGGAGATGTACATTTAAATTTTTTTATCAAATTTTTTTAACACTTGGAAATATGTTTTTATGGTAGAGGGATCATAAGCACCCGGGAGCCGAATTGAGTTTCTGTCCCATTCATCCTTACTTCTTCTCGTTATTTGGGAAACATATTTGCACATGATTTACAAAAACGCCCCACCAAGAAGCATAAGCTTGAGCCGATGCAGAGGATATATGTACTGAACGAAGAGAGCATGCAGCTTAGGCCACGAGGCAAAAAATAATTAACAGGAGCTGCATACTGCATCGCAGCATTGTCCCTCCTGTCTCTGCACAGCCGCAGCAGCTGCCCGCCTCTCTTTCCATGCAGCGAACGAACAACCTGTTGACCGCCGGCCCCGCCACCCTGCAGGCACCGGTCTTGTCGATCTCCGTGTCCGCCGGTGCGGCCCCGCCGACCGGCACATGGGCCCCGCCTCCCACCCTGCTCCGACCAACAGACGGACGGCCTCGATCACGCGGCGTGATTCACGCCAGATCCTGCAGCCGATTGCGATGGAGCGCTGCTCGGCGAGTCGGCGTAGCAGCAGCAAGTCGTGGCCATGTGCTGCTAGATCTTGTTTGGTTTTCCCTAGCGCGCCAGACCGAAGAAGCTCCTCTCCCGCTTAAACAAAACCTCGAGGCCGCCGGCCGGCGCAAGTGGGCGGCGCGTGGCGCGTAAACAAGTCTCCCGAGGTCGTTGGCGGCCATCTGCGGCGTGGTGTGGTTGTGTGTACCGCTGCTGTGTCGAACCGCTGTCGCCGAGCAAACACACAAGCACCACATGGCTTCCATCAGCAGCGCACCGCACCGCACCACCCGATCGATCATGGCCCGTTGCTTCCTGGTCTCCCAGGGTTTTGTTTTGTGATTGATGTGACCTTCCTCGCGCACAGTCACCTCCTGCCCCTCGCTCCGGTTTGCCGACTAGACAGGCATTTGGACGAACGGCATGATTGCATTATTGCCATGGCGTTCTGGTTGAATGGCTGCGGAGTTGGCGGCGTGGAAGATCCCGGCCGGGGTGCTGGAGCCCTGAACAACCGGGACTGGGACTAGACCGGACTGAAACCTGTGATGTATCGGCGCAGGCCTGAGTCAGGAACAGCAGCAGCGACTGGATTTGGATTATTGGGTTTGGATGGGCGCGTGGATTTCACTCACCTGCGACGAGCTCCACAACGGGGGAAGCAGATCGAGATGTGGATGCACATTCAATTTTATTCCCTGGAGAGACAGTGTTGCAGCAGGCCGGCCAGCAGCTGCTCCCGCGACAGGAAGGGAGGAGGTCACGTTAACATCAAAGTATGGCCGCCGAGCCAGCGCAGCACAGGATGACAAGACCCCCACCAACGCCGGCGTGTCGCCGAAGGGCGGGCGGGCCGGCGACGGCGACGGACGGGTGCCCCGTGACACGCGGGGCGGCGAGGCCGGCAGGGTGCTTCCAACCTGTCTGCAAACCAAGCTGACATTCTGTATGTATCTCTGCGCTGTGCCGCGACCACACACCAGGGACCCCGTGCTTGCTGTCGTTCTGCCTTCCCATCACAGTTACACTGCCTCCTTCCTTACAACACCTGCTTTCACGGTTTGCCACAGTCGAGAGGAACTTCAGAGTGGCGCTCTCGGCAGCTACTCGAAAGTAGCCGAGCGGCGATCGAGCGCCTCACTCCAATTACAGCATCTCCAGTTGCGTCCCCCAAAGCGTCCCCCAAAGGGATTTGGAGCGCGCCGGACAAAAAAAGCGTTCCAGCCGCGTCCCCCAAAGCCCATTTTTGTCCAGCGCGGCCCGATACGGTGTCCGGCGCCCCGAGCCCGTCCCCGTCCCACAGGGGACGCTCCGGGGACGCCGGACACAACGAAAAGCGAGGCGGGCTCCCACATGTCGGCGACTATTTGCATAAACCGTTGGTTCGCGCCTCTTTTCTCGTCGCTCCTTCCTTCCCCGCGCTCCCACCCCACCGCCGCCGCTGGATTTCCCGGCCGTTTGGGCGTCCGATCCGTGCCGCGAGTCGGCACCGTTGTCGCGGGCCGGGGCTCCCGCCGGTCGTGCCGTCGCCGCCGCGTCGCGCCGCCTCCCGGAACGCGCCAGTCAAATCCGGCCCCACCTCCGCGCACGAAGGTGCTCGACGACTTGCCGGGTAGGCGCGATTGGTCGTTGTTTGTTGCGTCGTCTGCCTCGGCGCAATTTTAACCATTGATTTTGCTTTAGCCATGGACAGCGACGATGAGATGGTTGCCCTGCTGCTGGAGGACGAGCAAGCGTTCGACGACGACCTGCGGGAGCATTTGCTGATCTTCTCGCCATGCACGCAGAGATCCGTGACAGCAATGTGCATGAGCAACTTCAAGCTGATCTCGTTGAGCATTTGTGGAGGATCAAAGGAAATACCGTGGCACCTTGATGTATCATCTAGCCCTTTTTATTATATTTGATTACTTGTTTTATTGTTTGTTGTAATTTAATTTGAAAACAATCCTCGAAAACATTTTTTTTCATATGCTACATTTGATATAAATGGTTGATGTGTTAAAAAAATTATTTTAAATGTTTGGGGGCGGCGTTTGGGGGACGCGGCTGGGGAGCGACGTCCCCCAAACGCGGCACGAACAAAACACGTCCCCCAAACGCTCAATCCAGCGCGGTTTAGGAGACGCTTTGGGGGACGTGACTGGAGATGCTCTTAACCGATGTAAAAAACCTGATACAAAAGTAAAAGATGCTGTTTTACTCCTCTAACCACCACCGAACCAAAGTACACAAATATTTAGCAGAATAAATATTTTACTCATTGCGGTCGTCGACTTCTATTTTTACTCCTACACCCGCTCGGAGGAGTAAAAGATTCCTCTCCCCTCACACGTTAACACTGCCTCCTCATTCTCTCCTCCACCTCCGGCGATAACCGACGCCCCTAGCCACCACCACAGCCAACCCCACACCCCCAGATGGCAGGATCATCTTACTGGCCATCTCCGCCACCCATACCCAGCGCTCGCCGCCGCCATCGCCCCCGCTCCCCTCCACCATTCCCCTCTCCGATTGGCGCCATCGACAGCCCCGCAGTTTCGCCGGCACCCTCAACCTGCCAGTTTCGGCCACCCCGGTCTACTGCGGAGTGCGTAAAAGGGAGTGGGAGGCTTGGGTCGTGGAGATAACCGACTGCAACACCAGCCGGAAGGTGTGGAGTGGATCGGCTCCTTCCAGTCCCCGTAGCAGGCCGCGTAAGCCTGTGACCTAGAGAACCTCCGGCTCCACAGCGACGACTGCGGCGGGCTAAACTTCCCGCCTGAGGTGGGAAGACCGGTGCCGTACCTGGCGTTGGACGGTCTCCGATTTGTCTCCGACCGCAAGCGGTGGGAGGACCGGGAGGCCCGCGAGCGCCTCGATGCGCCGATGGCGGCAACACTCCCCGGCCTCAACCCGAAGCTCGTCGAGGAGGAGCGGCATCGGCTGGAAGCATTCGCCGAGGCGAAGCGGAAGGCCATCGCGGTGAAGGAGGAGGACGTCGGTGATGCGGGGCCGTCAACGACTGTGATCAACATCGATAACGACTCCTCCTGCTTCGACTGGGATGAGGATTAGGTTAGGGTTAGGTCAAATTCGTTGAATTTAGTGAAATTCGACCGACTTTTGGGTGTAATGTATACAAATTAATCTAAATGAAATAGTAGGTTTCAAATTCGTTTTGAATCAATCATAATTCGGTCAAATTTGATCGAATTTTACGGTGATCACTAAATTTGCTCCTTAAGTTTTCTACTTCGGTTCGAACCCACTTTCGAATAGAGGAGTACTTTTACTCCTGTAAGTTTTCTCTCGGAGGATTACTCCTCTAAACTTTTGTACATCGATTAGAGATGCCCTAAATCCTAGTTAAGTTTCCGTGAATCGCTGAAGCTCTCAGAAATGTGTCGGCGCGTCTTCTATTCCGTGAATCATTCCTTAGCCAGACAGAACAATAGCGAGGATAGAAATGTGGCAATTTATGAGTGCCAAAGACAAGAACGCGCTTTATTCCTTGCCACCTCCCACATTCCAAAAAATTAGCAACACTAATGAGTTTCTTTAAAAACTCGGTTTCACACCTCCAGAACCGCTAAAGTCGCAGCGAATCGGAATCGATCCGGAAAGACGACGATCGACAGGCCGGGAATCGGAAGCCGCAGCCAAAGGGAGTCTGAGAGATCTCAAATTCAGGCAGGTTCAGATTTCATTTGGCAACCGAATAGGAAATGGCGAAGTGACAAGTTTGTGTACCAGACTAGTAGACTAGACTAGTAGCAGCACATTGTACGCGCTCCCTTGGAAAGAGCTACGGATACGCAACTTTTGAGAGCCAGAAAGGAAGAAAGACAAGTGGGGGTCATGGTGGAGCTAGCTACGGATGTGTCATGGTGAAGCCGAGCGCTGCCTTGGACAGTGGGATTCGGTGCCAACTACTTACAAGGTTGATACACTCACAAAGCACACGCTCACACATACACATGCTAGTACCATGCTGCACCATCTTTTCTCCCCCTAAGATAGTGTTTCTGATGAGCAAAAGATGGGGTAGGGCTGTTAAGCCCGAGCCGCGGCTAGTCGTAGACTAGCATTATCGCTACGTGCAACGCCAATGGGGCAATGAGTTGAGCCTGGAAAGAACGGTAGTTTTTGATCTGCTTTTGCTCTAAAAGAAGTATGAAAGAATGGGCAAAATGATGGGTGCATCTACGTGATTCACCTCCTTCATGCTCTGTGATTACAGGCTAACAGCCATCAAATGTCCTGCTGTAAATAGCCATTTCAGGGCTGCTGAAGTTGAGCTATCAGAATTATTATCACCTCTCCAGTACCTGAAAGAAAGAACCGAATGGTGAAAAGTTGGAAATTGGAAATTAAGGAGGAGAGATACATAAATCCATATTTATCACGGTCAGACTATTTTCAGAAAGAGAACCTGCTGTAAATCTCCTATGGCGGGCTCACGCCAAGTTTTTTTTTTTTTTTTACCAGAGCGGGCTTACGCCAGCCTGAACACTTTTGTAATCACAAGAGTTACAAGGGGAACATTACAAAGTTTTAGAGGATCTCAGCAGTTAGGAGAGCTAAGGGGGGATCATATCTATTACACCAGGAATTAAGAATGGACGTGGAAATTACAGTAGGGCGACGGTAAGCCCAGAGCCTAACATCTTCAAAAAAAGCCAAGTTACTACCAGTGCAAGCAGCTAATTACAGGCAGAAGGGGTGAAAGGGAGAGCTGCTTCGATTTGTAGGGCCAGCATAACGTGGAAATACTGCCAATATTTTATCGGCCAATATCCTGCTCCCAAAAAAAAATCAACTCATTGCAATTGATCTTTTAAAGTATTACACAAGACATCACGAATCAGTTCCTTGCTAGTGGTGGAAGTGTGCTCTCAGGCAATGTCATCCATCTAAAGTAGTAACAGCTATGGGGCAGGGCATAAATAATCACAGCATTGCTCAGTGTTGTCTGGTTGATCTTTTAGGTCAACTGCTGATTCTATGTTTATCCTCAAGATTTGCACATCCACGAAACACATATGTGAAGATTTTCCAAAGTCCAAGCTGAATCTAAATAACGTAGCTCAAGTTGGTGACAGGATTACCGGTCCATCAGTGAAAAATAAACTCTGACCTAGCTGCAACGGCGTGAGTGTAAAATTAGATGCAATACTTATCAATTGACGTCTAAAAGAACTACTCACCTTGCCAGGTTAGCTGGTACCTGCCTCACCAAGTTCAACCCAAGCTGTAGTCTGTAGACAAATCCTTAACCTTTTTACCTCAAGCTCATAATGTTAGATGCATGCTCTGCATAAAGACTGGCTTTACCACGTGCTGATTAAACTTGAATATATCCTAGAAAACTTTATCAAGGAAAACATGTAGAACCTTCATCAAATGTCACAAAATTCAATCTCTAAAAAATGATCACAAAATTCATGACAAAAAAGAAAACAGGAATATTGTCTCTGATCAATTTAATGGACTCGCTATCTTGACATGTGCAAGAAAGAAGGAAGAACCATTGACCAGGAATCAACATAACAAAATAAAATCAACCTACAAGGGAATCAAAGATCTTGCGCTCAAAAAACCTTCCTTGCCAGCAATATTTACACGCCCTAAAAGATTTGTATCAAGTTATTTTCGGAAATGCACATTTAAAGATATGCCAAAATCCAAACTGAAGTTCAAAAAACCTAGCTCAAGTTGTTGACTGGATTACCAATCCATCAGCAAAAAAAAAAAAAAATTGTGAGCTGAGACGGTGGAAGCGTAAAATTTGTACGCACTACTTATCAATTGATGTCCAAAAGAGCCACTCACCTTGTCAGTTTAGCTGGTATCTGGGCATGAAGTTCAGTCCAAGCTATAGACAAAACTTTAACCTATTTACCTCAAGATGACAATATTAGATACATGCTTTGAATAACCACTAGCTTTATCACATGATGATTGAGCCTGAATATACCCTAGAAACTTCTACAAGGGAAAACAGGCAGAACCTTCGTATAATGTCATTAAATTCCCGCCAAAAACAGGAATATTGTCGCTGATCAGTTTAAGGGATTTGCTATCTAGACATGTGCAAGAAAGAAGAAATAACAAAGAACCATCCTAAAAAACATCAACCTACAAGGGAATCAAAGATTTTGCTCTCAAAACCTTCCTTGATAACAGGCTTATGTGCCAGCAAATCTCGCGGATTATCAGAATATCATGTCCACATCAAACATGCGAAATTCATTTCTAATACTTAATTCATTGTGCCATTTGCTTACCACTAAATTGAAAAATAATTGCCATTATGATGCTATCTACTATTCCTATAAAGCAAGAATATTTCACCTAGAAATTGGCTAATGAGCTGATACACGACCACATGTCTGCCGTAAGGCATCTGATCAATGATAAAGAAGATGAAAGGAGATGCTCTTTTATCTTCCTCAAGAAGGATCACTCAAGAAAATGTGATTTACTAAAGAATCTTGAGATACTTTGCAAGATGACCAAAGTATGATATAATCTACCTGGAATGTGTATCATGTTCACCATGCAGTTGTGCAGCAAGAGGCTACATCTGGACTGAGTAATGGTCACAATTGACTGCAGCATTACATGTATTTCCTTTGGGAGCATATAGCATCTAACTCAAAGACAATATAAATAAATATGTGTAGCCAGGGCGGAACTAGAGGGATACCTTCCCTGATGCATGCAAGCTTGCAGCCTTGGTTGTTAAAATTATGCCTTCATGATGCACATCTCTCAGCTTACCCTGATGCATTTACCTTACTGAACTCAGGAATACTACTAAAAATATTTTTGGACCCTCATGCATGTGCATTAGGGGGGAGCTAAGGAACTTTGTGGCTGCCACTCCATGCACGCCCACCTGATGTAACCTGAAAAACTTATCAGCCTAACAAATGTTAGCATATTCTTTTTTTCCCTCTCTCTTGTTTACTTTGTAGCCTTGCTACACCCGCTGTAACTTTCCCATCTTCTGCTAATATACAAAGACACACGCTTTGCCATGTGTTCAAGAAAAAAGAGATAAACACAGCAAAAAGATTTAGGGTATGTTTGCTTTATTCCGTAACATCACCCTACCAAGTTCCTGGCACAACCAGTTTTTTTTTCCGAACGAATCATCCTGAAAGAAAGAAGAAATAACCAAGAACCAGCCTAAAAAACATTGGGTTCTGTTAGTAATCCTCCGGAGGATATTTGCTTCCCAGCCTCCTAGTCCAGAGCATGACACGTGTCCACTTTTTTTTTGTCAAAATCCCACATTTGCTTCATTGAAGCACAAATAGCCCCTAATGAAGCAAAACGGTTTGACTCGAACCAAATAGAAAAGGACCTGCTGGACGTGGACCTCGCCGGAGACCTCGCCGGAGACTCGCCGGAGACCTCGCCGGAGACTCGCCAGAGACCTCGCCGGAGACTCGCCGGAGAAATTGAAGCACAAAAATGTAGTAAAGAAGCAGAGCCACAAAATATTTGCAGCACCGCCGTTAAACATTTGCAGCACCTCCCCCGACCTCGTCGGAGCCCTCATCGGAGACTCGCCGGAGACCTCGCCGGAGACATTGAAGCACAAAAAATGTAATAAAGAAGCAGAGCCGCAGAAATATTTGTTGCACCGCCGTTGAACATTTGCAGCAAATCCCCCGATCTCGCCGGATACCTCGCAAGAGACATTGAAGCACAAAAAATGTAGTGAAAGAAGCAGAGCCACAGAGTATTTGTAGCACCGCTGTTGAACATTGGCAGCACCTCCGCGGACCTCGCCGGAGACTCGTCGGAGACATTGAAGCATAAAAAATGTAGTAAAGATGCAGAGCCACAAAACGTTCGCAGCACCGCTGTTAAACATATGCAGCACCTCCCCTAACCTCGTCGGAGACTTGCCGGAGAAACAAATTTGTCTTGCTGCAATGCAGCCCAAATTTCTTAGTAATGAAGCTAAAAAATGTAGTAATGCAGCCCAAAAATAAACCAAGGAAACACACTCACAAAGATGAAACCCAACAGATGAAGTAATGCAGCCCAAAATTCATAGTAATGAAGCTAAAAAAATATAGTAATGCAGCCTAAAATTAAACTAAGGAAACACCCCTTGCAGCAACAGAGCTTTTCTTCGCAGCGCCGACGTGGTCGGGCAGTGGCTGGCGGCCGGCGAGGTCGGGCAGCGGCCGGCGAAGTCGGCGCTCCCGAGGAGGTGGAAGAGGAGGTGGTCGCGGTGATGACGCGAGACCCAGCCCATTCGTGGTGCTTGGCGGTGACGCGGACGAAGCTGGTGGCGCCGCCGCCGCTGCAACGAGCCATGGTCGAATCTCGCGACGGTGGCAGCCAACCTGGGGCGTGGTGGCTCGAGACCGTGCTCATCGGCTGAGAAGATTGGCTAGACCTGGACCAGGAGGAATCCCCCGGCGGCGCGTGGCTCCATGAGGCGAGGCTCAATGGAGACATCTCCGGTCGGCGGAGCACCGGCACTTGTAGCGGCCAAGCACGCACGGGATCCTCGTCTCCGTGTCGGGGTTGGAACGGGATGGGGGAGCTCCTCGCGAGATGGGCGGCGGCACGATTCCCTGCAGCCTACGCCGACACGGCTCTTGCGACAGCGGTCGCCGGTGACCTGCCGAAGGTGTGGTTACCGTGAAAGAGAAGCGAGAGGAGCAGATAAGGAGGAAGACGCAGCGGGCCCACACACATGGTCTTGTTTTCACACGGGCCAGGCACCCCTCGCGGAACGCGTGATCAAAGCCATCGTGCGGTTCCCAACCCGGAGGTTGCTAGCGCTGCAGCCTCCGGAGGAAAGCAATCATTTTCCAAAAACATTTGGATTGCCCATGAATTGGCTAAAAAAAATGCACTGTACTGAACGGTCCGGGCTGGGCTAGCCAAAAATATCGTGACCAACCAAACAGTGGCCCAACTTGGTTCATGGGCTTGCTAAATAGTTCATGGGCTTGCTAACTATTTGGTAAGGCCCAACTTTGGCTCAAAACAATACGTACCCTTATAGCCGTCATGTTTGGTTCGCAATAGTGAATAAATGCAACGACAAGCGATATAACCAATCACCCTATTTAGATAAGATGTTGCAGATTAGTAATCATATGATTCATGAAAGGATGGTGCAAAAATTTCATACAAAATAAATACTCCGTAAGATAAACTAATGATTCTTGATGTCGAAAAAGGGAAACATCACTAATTTAGATTAAGATTGTTATTTTTTACACCCTCAGATGAATGCCCCCAAGCAACCATAGACGGATAGACCTAACAAAAATGTATATATTTCCACTAGTGGAAAACGGGGCTATAGGCCCGGTCCATTTGTGCCTTCAGTCCAGGTTTCCAAACCGGGACCAATTAGGCGGGACCCTTTAGTCCCGGTTCAAAGTTGCACCGGGCCTAAAGGCGGCGCCACGTGGTGCGGCCAGGAAGCTCGCGGTGGATGGCCTTTGGTCCCGGTTCGTGGTACGAACCGGGCCTGGGGTTCTCTGCTGCCGCGGCACAGGTTCAAGGTGGAGCAGCGTTTCTCTGCCGCGGCAGACTTTCAGCAATGCATATATATCATTCAAGAAACCATAAAAAATAGTCGTGAATATATATAGACATCGTCAACAGTACACGTAATGCATGCATATTTACAATATAAAGTCGGATCTCTTTACTAAATCTATTAGCTTCTACGAAGTTGCTCAACACATAGCTACGACCTTCGCATAGTGCTCTCCACCTGGGGTAATGACCTCGGTAAGAAAGAATCCCACGATTTCCTCTTGAATTGCTCGTATTTGATCCTCTGTTATGAGAGTGTCCCGCATGCGTATCATCTATATTTAAAAAGGAGATCAATATATGAATGGAAATCAATACAATAGATGGTACTAATTAAGATAATGTGAGAATTTGTTATCGTACACGAGTTTGGTGTATACAGGCATCCCCACCCTTGGGACAGGACATGTCACGAATGAAGGTGGAAACGTAGTATCCACATAAGTTATTCCCGGGTTCCTGCCTCATACACTTTAAGAAAAAATAGTTCGATCAAACTAATAATCAAGCATCGTATTGAAAGTAAATATCATATATAGAGTTTCACGGACATAGCTATATATATAGTACTACTTACAGGGTAATCTTTAAATGTAAGCTCCGGTTTCCATTTACCGGAACGAGTAGTGATGAACCGTTTCCAAACCCTGCCCGGCAAAAAATAATGAGTAAATGAGTTATTGATTAGTTGATGATATCGTCGAATTAGAACATATGAAGATGCCAATACGAAATTGATTGAAATTACCTCTGGAGGATGGCAGCCATGTCCGCCCATTCCGCATATTCTTTACGTTTCGAGTCCATGACATTTACGACTCCTTTGTGAAGATCAATGATTAGGAGAATAAAGTGGAATCTGCACAAGCATAGCTCAATGATTACGAGAATAAAGTGGAAGCTGCACAAGCATAATGTATGTTATATATAACACTCACTTGAAGTTGTAGGGAAAGAATATATCCTCTTTGTTTGCTTGCTTCACTAAAAATATTACCATGTTGTCCTCTGTGTCCTTGGCGAAGTCTCGAACCGTTACTTCATGAATTGTGTCTGGGTCTATGAACCCCAGCGGTAGGAGCTTGCCTCTTTTGCATTCGAGCTTCTTCATTCTGCATAATTAAATGTATAGCGTACACAAAGAATATAGTGAGGATAATTGTTAGTGCAAATGAATGAGCGCTGAGCTACAGACTTAATTACATAAATAAATCACTTACAGGCAGTAGCAGCTGATGACAGCTTTGTCGAGGGCGTCTTGATTGAATAACTGAAATAGTTCTTCTAACTCAAGGTTTATCTCCTCGACCCCCCGGAAGTAATGCCCATCTCTAAGATACACCGTGAGGTAGCGATCACCTCTTCGACAGGCTTTCGAGTACCATTCATGCAACCTTCGCATCCGAGTCCCTAGACGCGCGAGCTCGCCGGGTTTGACGAGATCAGATCCGTATCTATACTTGTTTACCACTTGAGCCGTTGGATAGTAATCTTCGTACTCAACTGATGCTCCCTGAGCTCTAGCCTCCCGTTCGATCATCGATGCCGTCTCTGGATCATCATAGGGCTGCACGACGAAGTGGGGTATGGCATGAATGTTCTGCTGTCCAAGCCGGGCGACTTTTTTTTGCTTCTTTGCTCGCTCTAGAGGACTGTCCAAGGGAGCGGTCATAATCAGCTCTCAGCTCAGGTCTCTTCATTCTCGTCTCGGCAAAGTGCTTCACTGTATGCGGTGGAATAAACATCTTCTTCGGCGCAAGAAACGCCTTTTGCTCTTCGGTCTGCTCATGTGGTAACAACTCCGGAGTCCGTGCCCTCATCGGAGTTGATGATCTCTTCGGAGGCTGTAGGAGGTGCCGCGGTTAGCTTCCTCTTTTGCTTAGGTGGAGGCGGCGGTGTCTCCTGACGAGGAGGAGGAGGCGGCGGAGTATTTTCACGCGGAGGAGACTGCTCATGCACAGGGGAATCATCATCGCGCATAGGAGAATCATCACGCGGAGGAGACTGCGCAGGTGGCGGAGGAGGCGGACGAGGTGGCCTGCTTGGTGGCTTCTCACCTGGAAACACAATGTTCTCCTTCCGCCATTGCACGGTGGTTCTACGGGCTTCTCCCAGTTCTTTGATTTCCCCATCTTCACCTGCAGGGTGCTCAAGCACCAACCCCTCATAATCTCTCAACACTTCATCCACCATCACAACAGCAAAGTCGTCTTGGACCGGACGTCAATGGTAATACCTTGTAGGTAAGAGGATGCCGACCGCCGCCTTGAAGGATAGGTTGAAAACTTTAACATGCAGCTCACAAGGACGGCTCTCAGTGAGATCATCCACGGGGGGGTAGCGAGGAGGCTCGACCACATGGTCATCATCATCATTATCCACCTGCCGAGTCGGAAGCCACGCTGCTTTTCCGGTGTTGTTGAGATTGCAGCGGGACAAGGGCATTGAGCAATGCGGGATCTACAGCCTGCCCATGAGCCATCTGGGATGTAAGTACTTGGGTTACCATGGTTAATTGGGCTTTCATGGTGCTCATACCCTCCTCTAAGGACGCTATGCGGTCTGTTTCCCTTGCCTTTCTCCTCTCATGGCTTTTATCAGGAAATCTCTTCCTTTCCGCAGGAAAGCCATACTTCCACGGAACGGAGCCTTCTGTGCCTCGTGTTCGTCCGCCGTGTTGTTTGTTCCCAAGGGCGTGTGTCAGCTCATCGTTCTCTCTTTCGGGCTGGAACCTCCCCTCCTCCACATCCTTATGTGCTTTTTCCAGGGCTTCAATGGGAAACTTCAGATGAGCTTTCTTATAGATGCACTTCCCTGTTTCTGGATGCAACGTTCCCCCAATCCCGTAGAATCACTCCTTACACCATTCGATCCAACCGTGTGTCCCTAATCTGATCCCTTTCCTGGTCAGTTCCGCCTCAGCTGCCTGCCACTTAGGACGGTTAGACCTGTATCCACCTGGACACAGAATTTGGTGATATAGCTTCAACGCAGCATTTGCCTTATTTGTTGCCGACCTTTTCTTAAATTCTTCTGACTCCGTGCTGTACTTCATGAATTCGTCCCAGTGAGTTTTTACCTTCTCACTGTCTGGAGTCTTCTTTTTCTTGATAAGGACGCGCAATCTTTTCTTGTGGCTCTTGAATAGTTCGGCCATCTTCTTCTTGGCAAAGTCGCGGAGGGCCTGCTCCATCTTGGCCTTTTCAGCGGCAACCCCCTCTTCGGGTACTATGTTGAAATGTGACATGAGCTTGGTCAGAATGCTGTCTTTGGCTATATCATCGATATAAAGACCTTGAGCTTCTTCCTCTGCAGACAGCACTAGTCCCTTCGGCTTGTTCCATTCTCGAACGGTGATCGGGACGTGGTCCCTAACAAGCACTCCGCATTGAGCTATAAATGACTTTGCACTTTTCTCTGGAGCAATCGGTTTACCATCCTTAGCGATATGGGTGATGTCGTGCCTAACACCGTCGTCCAACTTTTTGGCCGGGCCTCGCTTCTTCGACTTTACAGAAGAAGTGCTCGATCCGGAGGGCTAAAAAATAAATAATTCATAGTCAGTACAATTTAATTAGTTAATGCATCTAGTCGATCAACAACGGCTTAATTAATTTATATACCTGGGTGATAACTACGGTTCCGGAGCCATTATGATGATCTTCTTCCTCACCGGCGCCATTAGGATCTTCTTCCTCAATATTCTCCGCTCCCTCACCGGAGTCATTCAAAAAAGTTGTGGTGACATCGTCACCGCCATCATCTGGAATAACGTCGTCATCGCGATCATCCAGAGTACCGTGGGCTATGAGGTCAGCCATGAAATTTTCTTGAGTTTCATCTCTCTCCATGCTTTATACAACGAACTGCAAGCTATATATAGGAACCATCATATGATCAAATTAAGGATAATGCAGAAAACTGAAGATGGAGTTACATATGTAGTTCTTAACTAAGGATCGATAATATAGTGCTGAAAGCAGATAGTGCAGCAATCAGTACTACAACCTCTCAACCGCGCCGACCGGGTCCTATAACGCGCCGACCGGGACCTGAGCCGCGCCGGGTGAACCCCCAAAGCCACGGAACAGTCATGGGAGCATAGCTAACATGAGATCCCTGCATAACACTCCATCCGGTCCTATACATGTTGTCTAACGCATACATGTAACGGCGAACGTGCTCGTCCTCCACCGCAATGCGATGAGCTACCTCCTCCGGCGGGGCCGGCTCCCTCTGAAACGACCGTGGCCCATAAGACCTCCACCAGAGAATATCCGGGTCGACGACGGGACCCGGATTCCGCACCAAGGTGCGCGACCCGGAAGCTAAGACCTCCCAGTGCCACCCCGGCGGAGCCCAGTCCCGGACCTCCCCCAGCTGCTGCATCTCCTCTAGAAGAGTCAGACCACGGCGCGGCGGCTGTCGCGGCATCGTAGCTACGAAAACAAATCATATATATATGTACCAACGTTAACATAAATTAAAAAATAACTTCACTACTTAGTCGGCCCCGGCATTACCGTTTGGGGGACGCCGACACTACATAATCTATTTTGGGGGCGCCGGCAGGGGCGTCGGCACTACCGTATTTTTGGGGCGCCATCGCGCGTAGTGGTTACCGGCGCGGCGGCCCTCATAACGGCGCGACGGCCCTCATAACTTTTTCACAAAAACACTAACTATTTTTCTAACTAATTTTCTAACTATTGTTTTAACTAATTTTTCTAACTATTTATCTAACACTAACTAATCTAACAAACTAACTAATCTAACAAACTAACACTAACACTAACTATTTATCTAACACAAACTAATACTAAACTAACTATTTATCTAACAAACTAACTATTTATCTAACACTAACTATTTTCTAAACTAACTAATATAACACTAACTTTTTTCTCTAACATTATCTAACAAACTAACTAATCTAACATATGCAAGAAAAAAAAGAGAGGAGGGGCGGCGCCGGCGCTTACCAGCGGAGGAGGCGGCCGGGGGCGCGGCGGAGGTGGCGGCCGGGGGCGCGGCGGACGGCGAGGAGGCGGCCGCGGGGGCGGCAGGCGGTGGGCGGGCGCGGGCGCGACGGCGACGGAGGCGCGCGGTGGCGGAGATGGAGGCGCGCGGTGGACGGCGCGACGACGGGCGCGGTGGCGGAGGCGGTGTCGCGCGGGAGGGCGGCGGCGATGGCGCGCGGCGGCATCGGCGATGGCGTGCGGTGGCGGCGGCGATGGCGCACGGCAGTTGGGCAGCCTGGCGGCGCTTTAGCGCTTCGTCTCCGCGGGATTGATCTCCGCGGAGACGAAGTGGTTTCTTTTATAGTGGCAGACCCTTTGGTCCCGGTTCGTATTACAAACCGGGCCCAAAGGCCCCCCTTTGGTCCCGGTTTGTATTACGAACCGGGACTAAAACTATTTGCTGCGATTTCGCTGCGCACGCAATAGGCCATTTCGTTTTGGCCGGCAACTTTTTTAAAATTTCGTTCCCGCCTTATTTCAAATAAAAAAAACCACGTACTGGCCACCGTCGTGCCACACGTGTCCACCACCGCCGCCGCCATGTACTGGCCACCGCTGCCACCGCCGTGTACTGGCCACCGCCACCGCCATGTACTGGCCATCGCCGCCACCGCCGTGTACTGGTCACCACCGTCACCGCCATGTACTGGCCACCGCCATGTACTGGCCACCACCGCCACCGCCATGTACTGGCCACCGCCGCCGCCGTGCCACACGTGTCCCTTCCCCGTGCCACGTGTCCCTTTCCCGTGCCATGTGTCGCCTTCCACGTGCCTTGCCCCACCGCCACCGCCGTGCGACGTGTAGATGCCGCTTCCACGTGCCACGCCCCGCGGCTTCCCCGCGCCACCTGTCGCCACCGCTTCCACATGCCTCGCCCCGCCGCCGCCGGCGTGCGACGTGTAGATGCCGCTTC
>NC_061511.1:164389978-164411096 GCF_022539505.1 Lolium rigidum | reverse complement strand
ACAAGTATGTCCTTAGGCTTTACTCATAGTATTCATGGCGAAGGTTGAATCTTCTTTGTTAAATTGTTATATGGTTGGAATCGGGAAATGCTACATGTAGTAATTCTAAAATGTCTTGAATAATTTGATACTTGGCAATTGTTGTGCTCATGTTTAAGCTCTTGCATCATATACTTTGCACCCATTAATGAAGAAACACCTAGAGCTTGCTAATTTGGTTTGCATATTTGGTCTCTCTAAAGTCTAGATAATTTCTAGTATTGAGTTTTGAACAACAAGGAAGACGGTGTAGAGTCTTATAATGTTTACAATATGTCTTTTATGTGAGTTTTGCTGCACCGGTTCATCCTTGTGTTTGTTTCAAATAACCTTGCTAGCCTAAACCTCGTATCGAGAGGGAATGCTTCTCATGCATCCAAAATCCTTGAGCCAACCACTATGCCATTTGTGTCCACCATATCTACCTACTACATGGTATTTCTCCGCCATTCCAAAGTAAATTGCTTGAGTGCTACCTTTAAAATTTCCATTCTTCACCTTTGCAATATATAGCTCATGGGACAAATAGCTTAAAAAACTATTGTGGTATTGAATATGTACTTATGCACTTTATCTCTTATTAAGTTGCTTGTTGTGCGATAACCATGTTCCTGGGGACGCCATCAACTACTCTTTGTTGAATATCATGTGAGTTGCTATGCATGTCCGTCTTGTCTGAAGTAAGAGAGATCTACCACTTTAATGGTTAGAGCATGCATATTGTTGGAGAAGAACATTGGGCCGTTAACTAAAGCCATGAATCATGGTGGAAGTTTCAGTTTTGGACATATATCCTCAATCTCATATGAGAACACTAATTGTTGCCACATGCTTATGCATTAAAGAGGAGTCCATTATCTATTGTCCATGTTGTCCCGGTATGGATGTCTAAGTTGAGAATAATCAAAAGCGAGAAATCCAAAATGCGAGCTTTCTCCTTAGACCTTTGTGACACTTGGTTAAAACATGTGTATTGTGATGATCCGGTAGTCCAAGCTAATTAGGACAAGGTGCGGGCACTATTAATATACTATGCATGAGGCTTGCAACTTGTAAGATATAATTTACATAATACATGTGCTTTATTACTACCGTTGACAAAATTGTTTCTTGTTTTCAAAATAAAAGCTCTAGCACAAATATAGCAATCGATGTTTTCCTCTTTGAAGGACCTTTCTTTTACTTTTATGTTGAGTCAGTTCACCTATTTCTCTCCACCTCAAGAAGCAAACACTTGTGTGAACTGTGCATTGATTCCTACATACTTGCATATTGCACTTGTTATATTACTCTATGTTGACAATTATCCATGAGATATACATGTTATAAGTTGAAAGCAACCGCTGAAACTTAATCTTCCTTTGTGTTGCTTCAATACCTTTACTTTGATTTATTGCTTTATGAGTTAACTCTTATGCAAGACTTATTGATGCTTGTCTTTAAGTACTATTCATGAAAAGTCTTTGCTTTATGATTCAGTTGTTTACTCATGTCATTACCATTGTTTTGATCGCTGCATTCATTACATATGCTTACAATAGTATGATCAAGGTTATGATGGCATGTCACTCCAGAAATTATCCGTGTTATCGTTTACACCGCTCGGGACGAGCAGGAACTAAGCTAGGGATGCTGATACGTCTCCGACGTATCGATAATTTCTTATGTTCCATGCCACATTATTGATGATATCTACATGTTTATACACATTATATGTCGTATTTATGCATTTTCCGGCACTAACCTATTAACAAGATGCCGAAGAGCCGATTCTTTGTTTTCTCGCTGTTTTTGGTTTCAGAAATCCTAGTAAAGAAATATTCTCGGAATTGGACGAAATCAACGCCCGGGGTCCTATTTTGCCACGAAGCTTCCGGAAGACCGAGGGAGAGTCGAAGTGGGGCCACGAGGTGGCGACACACCAGGGCGGCGCGGCCCAGGCCCTGGCCGCGCCGGCCTGTGGTATGGGCCCCTCGTGCCGCCTCTTTACCTGCCCTTCCGCCTACAAATAGCCTTCATCGCGAAACCCCCAGTACCGAGAGCCACGATACGGAAAACCTTACTGAGACGCCGCCGCCGCCAATCCCATCTCGGGGATTCACGGAGATCACCTCCGGCACCCTGCCGGAGAGGGGATTCATCTCCCGGAGGACTCTTCACCGCCATGGTCGCCTCCGGAGTGATGAGTGAGTAGTTCACCCCTGGACTATGGGTCCATAGCGATAGCTAGATGGTTGTCTTCTCCTCATGTGCTTCATTGTCGGATCTTGTGAGCTGCCTAACATGATCAAGATCATCTATCCGTAATTCTATATGTTGTGTTTGTCGGGATCCGATGGATAGAGAATACTATGTTATGTTGATTATCAATCTATTACCTATGTGTTGTTTATGATCTTGCATGCTCTCCGTTATTAGTAGAGGCTCGGCCAAGTTTTTGCTCTTAACTCCAAGAGGGAGTATTTATGCTCGATAGTGGGTTCATGCCTCCATTAAATGCAGGACAGGTGACGGAAAGTTCTAAGGTTGTGGATGTCTTGTTGCCACTAGGGATAAAACATTGATGCTATGTCCGAGGATGTAGTTATTGATTACATTACGCACCATACTTAATGCAATTGTCTCGTTGTTTTGCAACTTAATACCGGAAGGGGTTCGGATGATAACCTGAAGGTGGACTTTTTAGGCATAGATGCATGTCTGGATAGCGGTCTATGTACTTTGTCGTAATGCCCAATTAAATCTCACTATACTCATCATGTCATGTATGTGCATTGTTATGCCCTCTCTATTTGTCAATTGCCCGACCGTAATTTGTTCACCCAACATGCTATCTTATGGGAGAGACACCTCTAGTGAACTGTGGACCCCGGTCCATTCTTTTATACTTGAAATACAAATCTGCTGCAATACTTGTTTCATTGTTCTCTCGCAAACAATCATCATCCACACTATACATCTAATCCTTTGTTACTGACAAGCCGGTGAGATTGACAACCTCACTTGTTTCGTTGGGGCAAAGTACTTTGGTTGTGTTGTGCGGGTTCCACGTTGGCGCCGGAATCTCGGTGTTGCGCCGCACTACATCCCGCCGCCATCAACCTTCAACGTGCTTCTTGGCTCCTCCTGGTTCGATAAACCTTGGTTTCTTTCTGAGGGAAAACTTGCTGCTGTGCGCATCATACCTTCCTCTTGGGGTTCCCAACGAACGTGTGAGTTACACGCCATCAGGGGCTCTCGAGTGAGTATCGTATCATTCGGAGAGATAAAACATTTGCATCCTTTTCATCCTCTTTCTTGGTTCTTTTTGGTTTTATTATTATTGTGAGACTTTAGAGCTTATGGTTATTTTCCTGAGCTCTAGTTCATCAAAAACGGATTTTGTATGAAAAATTTGTTGTGTTTTCGATTGGATTTCCATCGGTTCGTCATTGAAGGAGTTTCCACACCTCTAAATTATTGATAAATTTTCCATTGCTTTTAATATTTCCAAAAAAATGATTTCATCTTAATCGGAATTTTCTTGCTCAAGATACTGTGGGTTTTTTTGGTTTTGGAGTTTTTACTGGTTTGTCTTTTTTAGTCAGGTCAAACCTTTCATATTTTGGTTTTATCGTCCACGTGGACAATGATGCTTACTTGCCTCATGTTATAGAGCTCGTTGTTGTGATTCCAACGAGCACAAGATCATTGAATTGAGAGTCCGGATGACAAAATGGTTGCATTTTTGGTTTATGTGGACTAGTCCGCACGGGGGAGGGGTAGCCGGAGTGGTTCAGGATACCTCCGAGCTCGGTCCGAATTGTCGTTGGTTTCCTCTATCTTCTGCCTGATACGTCTCAAACGTATCTATAATTTCTTATGTTCCATGCTACTTTTATGATGATACTCACATGTTTTATACACACTTTATGTCATTACTATGCATTTTCCGGCACTAACCTATTGACGAGATGCCGAAGAGCCAGTTGTTGTTTTCTGCTGTTTTTGGTTTCAGAAATCCTACAAAGGAAATATTCTCGGAATTGGACGAAATCAACACCCAGGGTCTTATTTTTCCACGGAGCTTCCAGAAGACCGAAGGAGATACGGAGTGGGGCCACGAGGGCCCGTACCCATAGGGCGGCGCGGCCAGCATGGGGCCCGCGCCGCCTCCAACTCTGCCCTTCCGCCTACTTATAGCCTTCGTCGCGAAAACCCATGTACTGAGAGCCACGATACAGAAAACCTTCCAGAGACGCTGCCGCCGCCAATCCCATCTCGGGGGATTCAGGAGATCGCCTCCGGCACCCTGCCGCAGAGGGGAATCATCTCCCGGAGGACTCTTCATCGCCATGATCGCCTCCGGATTGATGTGTGAGTAGTTCACCCCTGGACTATGGGTCCATAGAAGTATCTAGATGGTTGTCTTCTCCTCATTGTGCTATCATGTTAGATCTTGTGAGGTGCCTATCATGATCAAGATCATCTATTTGTAATGCTACATGTTGTATTTGTTGGGATCCGATGAATATGGAATACTATGTCAAGTTGATTATCAATCTATCATATATGTGTTGTTTATGTTCTTGCATGCTCTCCGTTGCTAGTAGAGGCTCGGCCAAGTTGATACTTGTGACTCCAAGAGGGAGTATTTATGCTCGATAGTGGGTTCATGCCTCCATTGAATGCGGGACGAGTGACGGAAAGTTCTAAGGTTGTGGATGTCTTGTTGCCACTAGGGATAAAACATCAATGCTTTGTCTAAGGATATTTGTGTTGATTACATTACGCACCATACTTAATGCAATTGTCCGTTGTTTGCAACTTAATATCGGAAGGGGTTCGGATGATAACCTCGAAGGTGGACTTTTTAGGCATAGATGCATGCTTGGATAGCGGTCTATGTACTTTGTCGTAATGCCACGATTAAATCGCATAGTAGTCATCGTGATATGTATGTGCATTGTTATGCCCTCTCTATTTGTCAATTTCCCAACTGTAATTTGTTCACCCAACATGCTATTTATCTTATGGGAGAGACACCACTAGTGAACTGTGGACCCCAGTCCATTCTTTACATCTGAAATACAATCTCCTGCAAACTCGATTCTTTCTTGTTCTTCGCAAACAAACATCATCTTCCACACTATACATTTAATCCTTTGTTTACAACAAGCCGGTGAGATTGACAACCTCAGCTGTTACGTTGGGGCAAAGTACTTTTATTGTGTTGTGCAGGGTTCCACGTTGGCGCGGAATCCCCGGTGTTGCGCCGCACTACACTCCGCCACCAACAACCTTCACGTGTTCCTTGACTCCCTACTGGTTCGATAACCTTGGTTTCTTGCGAAGGAAAACTTGCTGCCTGTACGCATCACACCTTCCTCTTGGGGTTCCCAACGGACGTGTGTCTTACACGCCATCAAGCAACTTTTTCTGGCGCCGTTGCCGGGGAGATCAAGACACGCTGCAAGGGGAGTCTCCCGCATCCAATCTCTTTACTTTGTTTTTGTCTTGCTTTACTTTATTTTATTTACTGCTTTGTTTGCTTTTTATATCAAAAACACAAAAAAATTAGTTACTAGCTTTACTTTATTTATTGTCTTGTTTGCGTTCTCTATATTAAAAATACAAAAAAATAGTTACTTGCATTTACTTTATTTACCTTTTGTTTATTTCATCATGTTTCCTCCTAAGTTCACTCTGAAAGACATACCGGTAGGACGAGGGTCTTTTATTGAAAGAGATAATATAGAAGATTTTTTCACCCATGTTAGTATGGATGAATATTTTGAAGATACACCCTTGGTAAAAGTTGCTCCTACTTATGAGAGTGCTACTGCCTGTTTAATACACATGTTGGAAACTAGATTTGTTAATCCCAATCCTATAATTCAACATATGTTTCTTACACTCTCTGATATGGAAAGGGGAGAAAAGAGAAATTTTGTTTTAAAATTCCTTCTTAGAGAATTTGAAGATATAGCTAAGGAAGCTAGAAAAGTTTTTATTAAGCATAAGGGGCTTGGTTTGTTCACCGATTTCGCAAAAACACTTGAAAAGATGGACATGGATAGAATAAAATACACTAATAATGTCAATTATGGGGGGAGATTAAAGTATCGATACCTAGTAAGCTCCTAGGAATGCATGAAGCTCTAGAAAATAACTATGGTTGGCTTGTTCCTGAAAATTTGTTTGATGAGAATAGCAAGCCTAAGAGTAATGAAAGAGGAGCCTCGAAACTTACATAGATAAGATACAATGCATAGTTGAGAAAACTCCAAACCCCTCTCGTTGATGCTTCATCTCTTGATAATACTTGATTCACACTTTCGCGCCTAGCTGAAAGGCGTTAAAGAAAAGCGCTTATGGGAGATAACCCATTATTTTACTTCGCACTTTTGTTTTATATTTGAGTCTTGGAAGTTGTTACTGCTGTAGCAACCTCTCCTTATCTTTATTTTATTGCATTGTTGTGCCAAGTAAAGTCTTTGATAGTAAAGTCAATACTAGATTTGGATTATCGCACGAAACAGGATTTCTTACTGTCACGAAATTGAACAGCCCCTTCTGTAGGTAATTTAGAAAAATCTGCCAATTTATGTGCGTGATCCTCAGATATGTACGCAACTTTCATTCAATTTTAGATTTTTCATCTGAGCAAGTTAAGTGCCCCAGAAAAATTCGTCTTTACGGACTGTTCTGTTTTGACAGATTCTGCCTTTTATTTTGCATTGCCTGTTTTGCTATATTTGATGGATCTTTTTGTTCCATTAACTTTCAGTAGCTTTGTGCAATGTTCAGAAGTGTTAAGAATGATTATGTCACCTCTGAATATGTAAATTTTCGATTATGCACTAACCCTCTAATGAGTTTGTTTTGAGTTTGGTGTGGAGGAAGTTTTCAAGGGTCAAGAGAGGAGGACGATACAATATGATCAAGAAGAGTGAAAAGTCTAAGCTTGGGGATGCCCCGTGGTTCATCCCTGCATATTTTAAGAAGACTCAAGCATCTAAGCTTGGGGATGCCCAAGGCATCCCTTCTTCATCGACAACTTATCGGGTCACCTCTAGTGAAACTATATTTTTATTCCGTCACATCTTATGTGCTTTACTTGGAGCGTCTGTATGTTTTTGTTTTTGTTTTTGTTTGAATAAAATCGGATCCTAGCATTCCTTGTGTGGGAGAGAGACACGCTCCGTTGTTGCATATGAACACATGTGTTCTTAGCTTTACTTTTAATGTTCATGGCGAAGGTTGAAACTGCTTCGTTCATTGTTATATGGTTGGAAACGAGAAAATGCTTCATGTGGTAAGCTGGTATAATGTCTTGAATAATTTGATACTTGGCAATTGTTGTGCTCATATAGATCATGTTTAAGCTCTTGCATCATGTACTTTGTACCCATTAATGAAGAACTACATAGAGCTTGTTAAAATTTGGTTTGCATGATTGGTCTCCCTAGAGTCTAGATATTTTCTGGTTAAGGTGTTTGAACAACAAGGAGACAGCGTAGAGTCTTATAATGCTTGCAATATGTTCTTATGTAAGTTTTGCTAGTTTTGCTGTTTCGGTTTATACTTGAGTTTGCTTCAAACAACCTTGCTAGCCAAAGCCTTGTATTGAGAGGAATTCTTCTCGTGCATCCAAATCCTTGAGCCACAAACTATGCCATTTGTGTCCACCATACCTACCTACTACATGGTATTTCTCTGCCATTCCAAAGTAAATTACTTGAGTGCTACCTTTAAAATTCTACTCTTTGTCTTTGCGATATATAGCTCATGGGAAAATAGCCTTAAAAACTATTGTGGTGAAGAATATGTAGCTGATGTATCTTATTTCTTATAAGTTGCTTGTTGAGCGGTAACCATGCTTCTGGGGACGCCACCAACTATTACACCTTTGTTGAATATCATGTGAGTTGCTATGCATGTTCGTCTTGTCTGAAGTAAGGGTGATTTATCATGATCAAATGGTTTGAGTATGCATATTGTTAGAGAAGAACATTGGGCCGCTAACTAAAGCCATGAATCATGGTGGAAGTTTCAGTTTGGACAATTAATCCTCAATCTCTTATGAGAATATTATCTGTTGTTGAATGCTTATGCATTAAAGTGGAGTCCATTATCTGTTATCTATGTTGTCCCGGTATGGATGTCTAAGTTGAGAATAATGAAAAACAAGAAATCAAATGCGATCTTTGTCCTTAGACCTTTGTACAGGCGGCATAGAGGTACCCCTTTGTGACACTTGGTTGAAACATATGTTATGCAATGATAATCCATGTAAATCCAAGCTAATTAGGACAAGGTGCGAGCACTATTGGTAATCTATGCATGAGACTTGCAACTTATAGGATGTCTTATACATAACACATATGATTTATTACTACCGTTGACAAAATTGTTTCTATGTTTTCAAAATGAAAATCTCTAGCACAAAAATAGTAATCCATGCTTCCCTCTGCGAAGGGCCTTTCTTCTACTTTTATGTTGAGTCAGTTTACCTACTTCTTTCTATCTTAGAAGCAAACACTTGTGTGAACTGTGTGCATTGATTCTTACATGTTTACCTATTGCACTTGTTATATTACTTTGTGTTGACAATTATCCATGAGATATACATGTTGAAGTTGAAAGCAACAGCTGAAACTTATATCCTCCTTTGTGTTGCTTCAAAGCTTTCTACTAAGAATTTTATTGCTTTATGAGTTAACTCTTATGCAAGTCTTATTGATGCTTGTCTTGAAAGTACTATTCATGAAAAGTCTTTGCTATATGATTCAGTTGTTCATTCATTGTCTTTACCATTGCTTCGAATCGCTGCATTCATCTCATATGCTTTACAATAGTATTGATCAGGATTATGATAGCATGTCACTTCAGAAATTATCTTTGTTATCGTTTACCTACTCGAGGGCGAGTAGGAACTAAGCTTGGGGATGCTTGATACGTCTCAAACGTATCTATAATTTCTTATGTTCCATGCTACTTTTATGATGATACTCACATGTTTTATACACACTTTATGTCATTACTATGCATTTTCCGGCACTAACTTATTGACGAGATGCCGAGGAGCCAGTTGTTGTTTTCTGCGGTTTTTGCTTTCAGAAATCCTACAAAGGAAATATTCTCGGAATTGGACGAAATCAACGCCCAGGTTCTTATTTTTCCACGGAGCTTCCAGAAGACCGAAGGGGATACGGAGTGGGGCCACGAGGGCCCGTACCCATAGGGCGGCGCGGCCAGCATGGGGCCCGCGCCGGCCTATGATGTGGGGCCCCTGCGCCGCCTCCAACTCTGCCCTTCCGCCTACTTATAGCCTTCGTCGCGAAAACCCCTGTACCGAGAGCCACACTACGGAAAACCTTCCAGAGACGCCGCCGCCGCCAATCCCATCTCGGGGGATTCAGGAGATCGCCTCCGGCACCCTACCGGAGGGGAATCATCTCCCGGAGGACTCTTCATCGCCATGATCTCCTCCGGATTTATGTGTGAGTAGTTCACCCCTGGACTATGGGTCCATAGCAGTAGCTAGATGGTTGTCTTCTCATCATTGTGCTATCATGTTAGATCTTGTGAGCTGCCTATCATGATCAAGATCATTTATTTGTAAAGCTACATGTTGTGTTTGTTGGGATCCGATGAATATGGAATACTATGTCAAGTTGATTATCAATCTATCATATATGTGTTGTTTATGTTCTTGCATGCTCTCCGTTGCTAGTAGAGGCTCTGGCCAAGTTGATACTTGTGACTCCAAGAGGGAGTATTTATGCTCGATAGTGGGTTCATGCCTCCATTGAATGCAGGACGGTGACGAGAAAGTTCTAAGGTTGTGGATATGTTGTTGCCACTACGGATAAAACATCAATGCTTTGTCTAAGGATATTTGTGTTGATTACATTACGCACCATACTTAATGCAATTGTCTCGTTGTTTGCAACTTAATGCTTGGAAGGGGTTCGGATGATAACCTGAAGGTGGACTTTTTAGGCATAGATGCATGCTGGATAGCGGTCTATATACTTTGTCGTAATGCCCTGATTAAATCTCATAGTAGTCATCGTGATATGTATGTGCATTGTTATGCCCTCTCTATTTGTCAATTACCCAACTGTAATTTGTTCACCCAACATGCTATTTATCTTATCGGAGAGACACCACTAGTGAACTGTGGACCCCGGTCCATTCTTTACATCTGAAATACAATCTACTGCAAACTCTATTCTTTACTGTTCTTCGCAAACAAACATCATTTTCCACACTATACATTTAATCCTTTGTTTACAGCAAGCCGGTGAGATTGACAACCTCACTGTTACGTTGGGGCAAAGTACTTTTATTGTGTTGTGCAGGTTCCAAGTTGGCGCCGGAATCCCTGGTGTTGCGCCGCACTACACTCCGCCACCAACAACCTTCACGTGTTCCTTGACTCCTACTGGTTCGATAACCTTGGTTTCTTACTGAGGGAAAACTTGCTGTTGTACGCATCACACCTTCCTCTTGGGGTTCCCAACGGACGTGTGTCTTACACGCCATCACTCCCCGGACCCTTTGTAGGAGTTTTCTAACATGGACGGACTAAAATAGCCCCGAGCTAGACCAAGGGGTCCGCAGTGGTTTCAGATTCTCTTGTGTTTCAAAATATGAACTGTTGTCTAACTTCAAAATTTTCAAGTTTCTCCAGATTCATAAATGCCCCGCTGCATGGGGATGTTGATCAATTAGGAATATAAGGTCTATCGCCGTGTTAGAATAATTGGTATATTTGCTCCTTTATGTTATGATACAGCAAAGTGAGTTGTTTGGACAGAGCAATTGTAACTAAGGGCATCAGTTTTTCATCTACGTATTTTCTCCTTTTAGAAGAGTGCTCGTCTAATAGGAAATTATAAGTGCATTTGTTTGTTTTCTCAGGTCCCACATGTGAGTAAGAATGCACTTGTTTATTTATGATTTCAGTAAAGTTGTTCATCCCAGAAGTGAGTAACACTGCAAGCATAAGAGTGAACTCACATGAGGCCAACTCCAAAGGTTATAAGTTGGAAATACCAATTTCAACAATTTTCATTTTTTCCAGTTACGTTTGACACTCACATTCTAATAACTTTTGATACTTTCCACCATCGTTAATTTAATTCATGTCTATGATTCAAAGTTCCAGTTTCCAAAACACAAGCGTTTAATTTTCTTTGAAGTCTTAATTACTTTGTTTTGTTCAATGATGTTTCAATCACTTAGAAATAGAAAATCAGATATATGGTTTTGTTTGGCTATTTTGCAATAACAAAGCAATTTGTAGTTAGCCTTTATATGATCTAGAAATTTTTTATGATATTTTGTGGAACTTGCTCCATATGAATTTATTTATAAAAGGTGGTATGGCTAACATAGATGATAAATTTTATAGAATGTTTTTTTATGTCACCACCTTGATAGGAATCTTAACATCCATCAAGGCTTACTACTTAGGGTCAATTGAGCCAATGATGTAATGTTTATATGTGTTATATGCAAATAACTATTTCAACAAATTCTGTTTTTCAGTTTTGTTTTGCATTCAGATTCTTATTGAATTAGGATGGTTTCTACTCCTTAATATCTTACATTAGACGATTCAAAGATCTGATTTTCTAGAACATGAATGTCTAAAAAAAATTCTTTGAAGTTTTAGTTATTTATCATAAATGATGTTTCATTAACTTTCATCATTTTTGTTATTAGGTATTTGCTTTGTAGTAGTAGTTGTTGCATTGCATTCTTTTAGTTAGTTCTATTGCACTTCAATGGTAGGGCACAACAGAGACTAAAACTTTCAAATTTCCAATCAACCACCGTTTAGATAGCTAGTTATTTAAATGACTCCCTTGGCGTGAACATCATGTTTCGAATTTCCAAAGTCATACTAAATTGAACTGTTCTTTTTGGTGAAATCTATGAATATGTTTCAAAATTCATGCATTCCAAAGAAGACGAGAATAACTCAACGGAGTTGCACTGTTTAGAGTACTTTCACACTTGCAGGTAGTAGAGTGAACGGCAGAGCGAGAGGAAGCGGGACAACAAACATTTGAAAACGCCATAACCATCGATTTCACGGCTACTTCTATAGAGCAGTAGTAACACGTAGTAGGGTAGAAATGCAGTGCGCTACACACGTTGCAACCTGCCAAGCCAATTTTACTCGTGATCAACAGTCTGAGCATATCGAGCAACTAGCAAGGCGACACGATTAACATAGTACTTCCAATTTAGGACACTAAGCGACTTGATCGGATCAGACAATTCAGATCATTACAACAGGAACATACTTGTGGTAGTAGGATCATCAGTCCTAACTAAACGATCGGCTTGTTTTGACGCACGGTGGGCGGCGAGCCGGCCGACGGCGAGGTCAGCACCGCCACGCCGAGACCGACACGAGCTCGGCGCGCTGCCAGTAGAGGCAGAGCGAGCCGGGGGCGCGCTTCTCGACCCGGAACCCCCGGACGGGCACCTTGTGCAGCAACGACTCGGCCTGCGACTCGGCGAACGTGCTGGCCTGCACCGGCGTGAACCCGGCGGACGCGAACACGGCCCGCCACGGCAGCGACGGCGCCTTGTCGACGGACGCGCGGTGGCGGCCGACGACGCATTGCTCGACGGCCGGCTGGACGAGGAAGCGCTCGATCTTGCTCGCCGTGTCGGGGTCCGTGCCCACGGCGTCCAGGGACTCGAGCTGGAAGACGGTGGACTGGAAGGCCTGGAACAGGTGCGCGGCGAAGGGGAGCTCCGTGCGGTCGCATCCGCGGTCGACGGCGACGACGACCTTGGCGCCGAGTCGCTTGACGAGGCGGAGGATGGCTGGCATTGCCGCCGAGTGGGCGGCCCCGACGGGGAGGTGGACGGCGATGGCGTCGCCACCGGCGAGGGCGAGGAGGTCCGCGGGGTCGAGGGTGTCGATGTTGAAGACGGTGAACTGGAAGAAGACGCCGAGGTCGGCGGCGAAGCTGGCGAGGTTCTCGTGGATGAGCTGCAGCTCGAGCGGGTGGTGCGAGGCCGGGGAGACGAAGGCGGTGACCTTGAGCGCGGTGGCCGGGCGGCGGTGCGCGAGCTCCTGCATGAGCGAGGCCCACTGCTCGCCCATGCCGATGTCGAAGTCGAGGACGTGGATGCAGCCCGCGCCGCGGAGGTCGTCGAGCACGGCCTGGACGCAGGTGAGGTGCGCGAACTGGAGCACCGGGGACACCTCCGAGAAGGCCTTGTATGCGCCGAGCTTGAGGACGACGTCGTAGGGCGTGGAGGCCGCCGGCGCGGGGCTCTCCCCGGTCGGGGAGAGCGCCAGGCGCAGGGCCTCCTTGAAGTAGAAGGCCGAGCGGAGGAGTGGCGTCCCGGCCGCGGGGGCGGCGGGGAGCCGATAATTGAGCCGCGCCAATATCTCGCGTGCGCCGAAGGCGTCGCCCGCCTCGGCAAGCTTGGCAGCCTCGGCGAGCTGGTCCACCACGGCGGCCACCTCGTCGTTGGCCGCCCCCGCCTTGGGCTTGAGGGCGGGCAGGAAGTTGCCCGCCGGAGCGAGGGGCCCCGGGAAAGGCGGCAGCTTGGGCGCCGGGGCGGCGGCCATCGGGTGGTGCCGCTTCGGGGGCGGCGCCGCCGGCTCGAAGGACGGGTGCGCGCCGCCGAAGTACGCCGCGTGTGGCTGCGGGTGGTGCGTCAGGAAGCTGGGCCCGTGGCCGAAAGGCGCCGGCTTGGCGTCCTCCATGAACGAGGAGAGGCTGGGCCCGAACGCCGCGGCGGGCGGCGACATGATGGACGCGGCGTGGTCGAGCTCGAGCACGGGCGGGTCCATGACGCCGGCGGCGTCCTCGCCGCCGCCAATGAACCAGCGGAGGAAGGTGCTGTCGGGGCCGGCGAGGCCGGAGTGCGGCGTGGCGTCCCAGGCCTCGGCGCCGGCGCCGAGGCCCATGTCGAGGGGCGCCAGCTGGTGCGCCCACTCCTCCTTAACCCCGGCGTCCTCCCCGCCGGGCCATGCCTGCGGCGGCGGCGGCGGCGGGGAGACGTTCTTGGCGCCGGCGAGGGTCGCCACCTCGGACGACAGCGCGGAAGCTGGGGGGCTCGGGCTGGGGCTGTGCCGGTGGTCGAGCACCGAGGTGGGCTCCTCCCAGAAGGCGCCGCCGGCGCTTACCTTGGCGATCCCGTGCAGTAGGTGTTGTTGCTGTTGCAGCAGCAGCAGGCTCCCCCCGTCGTGACCCTCTACAGCAACGGGCATTCCTCTCATCTAGTCCGGCAGCAACACCTCATGGATACCACCAATCCCCGCCAGCCAAGAATTGGATGGATGCTAGTCTAGTCTTGTTCTTCTTGCTCGTCGTTCCAAACTGGGCGGGCTCTGGTGTGGAGTCTACGGGGCCATTAGTAGTACAGGGAGCTACCTCCACCACCACTACCACCCTTCTTCTCTCTTTCTCTACTGCCGTCGCTGTGGCTCCTGTCCCTCTCGCACTCGTCTTTGCGTTGCGTATGTGAGGTTGTGGGGTGAAGCAGAGGAGAGATGGAGAGTTTTTTATTCCCTTGGAAGGGGAGGGCAGGGCAGCGTCTTGATCTCGAAATGATAGCGTGCAACATGAAAAAGTCGATAAAGTGGCCGAGTACTTGCCTTCCTCCTCTCCCTCTCCTACTTCAGCTAGCCCACTCTCTCTCTCTCGCTCTGAACCACTTTCTCTCTCTACACTGTACTACTGTAGCTCGCGGTTCGGTGGCAACACAAGGAAAAGCCTGTTGGAAATTCCTGATGATGCAGGTTAAAAAGAGAGCCAGAGAGGGATGTGTCCCTCTGCAGACATAAAACTGTTTGCATGAGCAGTACACTTGTGGCTCCTCTCTCCCTCTCACCTGCATGCATGTGCAACAGTTTCCATGCCCTGCCATGCCACAAATCTACTACTCAATCTTCACAGTTCATGTAGAAGAAAAGTCTTGCACCATTTTATTGGTAAGTTGTGTGCACGTCCTACACTGCCGTGGTGCCAAAAGATCGTGGTCTACCGTCAATTTTGATGTGCATGGAGGTGTGGTGTGGATCAATCACTGTTTCTGCCAAGAACAGCAAGAACTGCACGGAGAAGATAAATCTCTGTCAGACACGGACCCCCTGGAAAATTGCAAGATTGCGCTGTCAGTGCAATAAATGCTCATTCCTTTGGTCGCGCCACACCGAATCCGTGCTCGGCCTCGAAGTGGCATAGTGCCAGCAATCACTCGCTCGTGGCTGCTGTCTTTCCTCAACGTCTATATGCAGCTGCTGCATCATGTATCTTTCAGGCCGGGCAGGAGCATGTATGTCTAGGAAGGAGACCTCCAAGCTGTCCCAGGACGCTCGGACGGCTCCAGGAGCAACTTAGGCGAAACCCTAGCTGTCGTCGCTCTTCATCTCTTCTCCCCTGCATATCATCGCCGTTGTCGGAAGAAGCCACCAAGCAAAGCCCCTCCCGGCAAACATCGGTGGCGGGCTCTCATCTCCGAGCGCGACTAGCGGCGGGGCCGCCTCCTCCTCGCATGGCGATATCTTCGCCCGAAGCTTCGCGGCGATCCTGACGACGCGGCTCGACCGACAAAGATGGACGCTAGAGCAGCAACCTCAGACTTCTTCGGCGAATTGGCGACCACTGTGGCTGCAGGGGCGGCACGACGCCTTGTTCGGGGGACTCGTATGGCTAAACCCCTCATCCCTGCGTGGTGCGGGTGGTGGTGGCGGTGGCAGATGAGATCTTCGGTCTGCTCTTGGGAGCCGACAGGTGGCGGCGTAGCCGATCTGCCTAATAAAGGAGGTGGTCCTTTGGTCTTCTCGCATCAAGAGGTCTTCTTCTTGATGCCAACCGTCGTTGATCTAGCCGTGATGAGTTTCGAAAGGCTTCGTCGGTGATCTTCATTGGACGCCTCATGCATGTAGATTGCTGGGTCGAGTGAGATCTGGTCGTGTGCAGCCATATTTCTAGCAGTGCGGCTTCAGTAGGGAGTGACTCGAAGCTTCGATGTATGTTACCATCATGGGACATGTTGGTTTTTGATTTCCATGGAGAAGACACTGGCGGATAATGTTATGGCGGCTGAGATCTAAGGTGTAGTAATAGCGGACCAAGTCTTCGTGGCGAAGAGGAGTTGGTGTTTCTTGACTTGCAGTAGTGACATCGGCAAGCAGAGGCGGCATCACAGGAGTACATAGTCTTAACTTTCAGGGTGGAAATCCAAGATTTGGTCTTAATAGGTTGTGCCTAGCAATGGCCTTGTTGAAGGCATTGTTTTGAGAGGACGGACTTGCTCCAGGGTGGAAAATCCAAAGTCTGCCTTAATTTGTTGTGCCTGCCAATAGCCTTGTTGAAGACATTCTGCCTGCCATATATGTCCAGGAAGGTGACCTCCAGGCTATTCCGATGCTCGGGTGAAACCCTAGCCGTCGTCGCCCCTTACCCCTTCTCCCGCGCATCTCCCTGTCGTCGCCGGAGTAAGCCAGCGGGCAAAGCCCCTCCCGACAAACGGTGGTGGTGGGGTCTCATCTCCGAGCGCGACAGGCGAGGACGTCCTCCTTGCATGGAGGGATCTCCAGGTGAAGCATTGCGGCGATCCTGCAGGCACGACTCATCCGGCATAGGTAGATGCCGGGCGACGGCCCCGGACTCCTTCGACGACCTTGGCGATCGTTGTGACTGCAAGAGCGGAACGACGACTGGTTCGAGGGAGTCAGTACGGCTCAGCCCCTCATCTCCGCCTGGTGCGTGTGGTGGTGGTGGTGGTGCCGCTGAGATCTCATGTCTGCTGTTGGGAGCTGGCGGGCAGCGACGTGGGGGCCTGCCGGTCTGCCTAATAAAGGAGGCAGTCCTTGGGTCTTCTCACGTCAAGAAGGTGTTTTTGCTTGATGTCGGGGCTCATTGATATATCCGGTGACGAGTTCTGCAAGGCTCCGCCGACAATCTTCATTGGGTGCCTCATGCATGTAGATTGCTGGATCGGACCAGATTCGGTGGTGTGCACCCATATTTCTAGCCGTACGGCTTCAGGAGGGAGTGACTTGAAGCTCCGCTATCTTTTGTCATCATGGTACATGTCTCCATGGAGAAGATAGTGTAACAGAATGTTATGGCGGTCGAGGTCTAAGGTCTATCTAGTAAATAGCAGATCGAGTCTTCATGATGAAGAGGACGACTTTGCTTGGTGTTTCTTGACTTGCAACAGGAACATCGAAAAACGGGAGTGGAAACACAAGAGGAGTACAGAGTCTTATCTTTCTGGGTGAAAAACCAAGGTCTGACTTTAATTGACTTTAATTGGATGTGTCTGATAATTACCTTGTTAATGGAATTGTTTTGAGAGGGCGAACTTGTTCCAGGGTGGAATCCAAAGTCTGCCTTAATTGGTTGTGTCTGATAATAGCCTTGTTAAAGGTATTATCTTGAGTGCGCGGATTTCGGATGTTGCCTAAGCAATGGTTTATGTTGCAGCTAAAATGTTTCGATCACCTTAGTAGGCATGATATTTTCTATTCTTTTTTGTAGTAGGATGTGTGTAGCTGTAACATCTTTCTGATGTCTCGTTTGTTAAAAAGGCTGGATGTAATTGATATCTTGTAAAAAGGAAGGAGAGTTCCAAGCCTCCAGGTCCCAAAGGTGAATGAACGAATGAATAATCAACACCCGAAAGAGGATGAAAGTTGGAAAGCTGGAGCAGCTGTTTGCTCCAAAATGCATCATCATTTCACTCACGGGCGTCAGCTTTTGACCCTGACGATCGTCCAGTTAAACACTTGGAAATCGCTGCAATGTATGACTCTGTAATCCCTTTCTCTCTCTCTCTAGATTACTTTGCTTGAGAGCACGCTAAAGCATCATTGCTTTTATCCGCAAAAGGTACTATCTTTAGAGTCGATCGAGCTGTGTTTAAATCTGTAATCTTCAAGTCTCATTACTCTTCAAGACAAATACAGTCTTTTACAGATGCTGTACTTACCACGAAATAGCTGGCGATTGGTACCGGGCATATTATCGTACGAGAAGATCCGGTCGAAAATTAAACAAGTTTTGCAAATCAAAACGTGGTTAAACGTTCCGAGGCAAGAAAGTATAATCCACCGATCAAGTGATCACCGTTCGCCATCAGCATCCTACGATCAATCTGGTAAAGCCGCTGCTGTCAGTAGCTGTTTAGGATTAGTTTTCTCTTTTCCGTCAGAAAATACATGTACTTGCACGTCAGTCTCACTGGCAGCTAGAAGGAATTAAACATATGAGTTTCCCTCGTTAAATTAGCATGCCTGGGTTTTAAAACTCTGAAGATTGATGACTACATGCATGCACATAGTACATAGTAGCGCAACAGAAAACACAAGGAAATTGGCACCAACCCTGAGCTAAATAAACTATTGCCTAGCCTAAATGGCATCTGGTTCTCGTCTATTTTTCTTCTTCGGATGGGACGTCGACTTAGCTAATATTTTGAGGAGCTTGTAAGCCAGGACTGAAACGCACTACGCCTGGGTACATACATACACTCTGCCCATGCCCAGGTCAAATCACACTGAATATATAACTGAGAACTAGAGCTAGTTTACAATAGTATGCGATAGAGACAAAGCCGTGTGTACTCTTGATGTTAAAGTCTCTTACGTACATGAAGCATAATTATAATCCGCCTCACCTAACAGAAGATGGATGATATTGTCCAGGATAACTACAGATCATTACTTTATCGAAAAACTAGAGATCATTAGTTAGCAGAGTCGGTAACTAAGTATTTTACTGATGTACAACCTGGGGTAACAGTATACCAATTTTCTATATTCGAAAAGAATGTATACTCAAATGAGGTAATATTTGCGTAACAAAGGTGAGAAATACCAAAGAAGGTCATGGGGTCTCGTTTATCGGATGAATTGGTGGGGGCTTGTTTCGGGTGATGGCATTCGAGTGTTCAGAAGGTTGGGCAGCCTATTATTCTAAGAAGAGAATTGTACGAATTATAGGATCATAGGTCATATTGATATCAAATTTAACCTGGATTTGTTAATGGATACATATTGTTGTGCTTGATGTTTTATTATCTTTATTGCAAAAAATCTACAAACATATGTCTTATTTGTCGTGCATTTGTTAAACATTTAATAAGAGTTACATATCAATGATAATACTTAAAACCTAAACACAAGTAAGGATAACTAAAAATCATTAACTTGTGCGGCTAAAGCTACCACACAATTTATGGACCATATAAGGCTCATTACATTATTCAAGGACCAGATATATCAATATATAAGTGACATTATCTTTTTGCCAAGGAAATATTAACATCTATTGGTTAGGTTATCTAGAATTTCTTATATAAACACGGTGACATAAAACTACATATTTGTCGACTTTGTGATATTTTGATATTCAGCTTCTTCGTATTGTCTACTTACATTTTGGGCCGGTTCATTTTGGGCGTGTTTGGTATCATAAGCTTCATTTGGGGTTCACTGGCGCATTCCGAGCCACGGGCTAAAATTGGTTTGTTGTTTGGTTGCTCGGGCTGCATGGTTTGGGCCAAAAAAGACACTTTTGTTTGTTTGCCTGCCGATGGAGATGAAACTGAATGGATCGTAGCGAACAAGAGGGGGGGTTAGTCTTTTTCAATTTTTAGTGCAACGGAAGGTAAAGGTGATAACTTTAGCGATAGCGGTGATCCTACAATGATCCTAGGACAAGTGCAACAAGCAAAGGAATCAACAAGATAGTAAGAGTAAGGAGCGGGACAACCGGGGCGCGGAGACGAGGCGAGGTTTGTTTCCCGCAGTTCCTTCCACAATAGGAAGTACGTCTGCGTTGAGGAGGTGCTAGTCTCACACAAGAGACTAGACGGCAACACCACGAAGGAAGGCCTCACCTTCTTCCTCGAGAGAGCTCCACGAAGGTGCTTCCCCTTCTCCACTAAGGCACCGGTCGAGGCGGTGATTCCTTCACAAGGTTGGGGCGAGCTCCACACCACAAGGAGGCTCCCAACAACCCATGGAGCTAGTACAACACCAAGCTAGCCTCCATGGATGCACTTCCTCCAATGTCCCACAATAGGAACCCTAACACCAAGGTCCACTAAGGAATAGCAAGTATTGGTGAAATCCCTCTTGGTAGAACTATAGATCGGGGTCTCCTCCACCACTCCTCAAAATTTGGGCAAGATTGGTTGGATGATTGGGGAGATCCTCAAAGATTAAGCTCAGCAACAATGGAGGAGAGAGAGAGAGGAGAGATAAAATTGTGTTGGGGAAGAAGGAGCCCTTAAATAGGCTCCTCCAAATCCAACCGTTATGCCCAGTTTTCGCCTAAGCGGTACTACTGCTTTGGATAAGCGGTACTACCGCTCTGAGTTCGAATTCCCCCGGATACGGGTCCACGTGGACGCGGAGCGGTGCGTCGCTCGCGGTACCGCTCGAGGTACCGCAACGGGGTCCAAACCTTCTTGGACTCGAAGCGGTACCGGAGCGGTACCGAGCGGTGCTGCCATAACTAGTTTACGGTACCTGACCGGTACCAAGGGCGGTACTACCGCTCGTGAGCGGTACTACCGCTCACGGTACCCGCGGAGGTACCGCAACTCGTCTTGTGGGACAATTTCAGCGCGGAACTCGGAGCGGTACCGTGGGGCGGTACCTATAGAGGTAGCGGTACTACCGCTACGGTACCGGTAGTACCGGCACGGCTAAAACTGGTTTTCTCCCCTTTTCTCTCCAGCCATGTCACCTCGCGATACACACACAAAACCAGAAAACCTATCAACTACGCTTCAGTCTTCCGATCTTGACGTGTCCAGCGAGGTCACCATGCACTTGCAAATCTAACAATGATACTCACACTACAAGAAAAGTTGCCATGGCCGACGAAGTTGAAGTCGCGCCGTGGTTGCTGGTGTACCATGGCCGACGATTTTTGGTCCCTCCGTGGTGCATGTCAAAACTTTTTTTTTCTCGTTTTTGAGGCCACCTAGCCCGATGAAAGCGGCCAAAACGTCGCGTATGGTGGCCCGGGACGTGGTGCATCTCGAAATCTCGGGTTCGCCGGCCGAGTCAACGCAAATCCGCACCGCC
>NC_061511.1:164360153-164389878 GCF_022539505.1 Lolium rigidum | reverse complement strand
GAAACTACACATGTTTGGGACCATCTAGGAAAGCGTAAGGTCACCTCTTCTATACACGGGTGACTTTATCATACTATCACCTCCCATCACACATAATTCACAGTTCATCAGTTGCACACTTACAAACCTTAGCAGTTCATGAATTCATCCCTAGCTACTACGAATGGTAGTTCATAACGACATTTCCTAGCTACTACGCATGGCAATTTACCATCACATGGGAGTTGAACAAAGGGGGTGTATGGATTCGTAGCATAGTAAACAAAAAAATTCCTACCGCAAGAACGAATAACAAGCCAAGATCTAATCTAGTAGATGGTAGGAACGATGTGAAGATCATCATACCCTTGAAGATCGCTAAGCGTTAACGAGATAGATCTCGTGGTTGATGTAGTCGATCAATTGTCGCTTGCAAAAGCGCGTAGAAGATCTTGACGGTGCCACAATCGGGCAGCACCTTCGCACTGGGTCACACGTACGGTGTTGATGACGACGTCCTTCTCCCTATTCCAGCGGGTAGCGGATGTAGTAGATCCTCCTCGGAATCCCGCCAGCACGACGGCGTGGTGACAGTGGTGGTGGAGATCTCCGGCAGCGCTTCGCCGTAAGCACCGCAGGAGAAATAGGAGGAGTGAGTAGCTAGGGTTTGGGAGAGGAGGGGCTCTTGGGCGCCGGCCTTAGGAGCCCTTGGGTGGTGCGGCTATTGTTGTGGCCGGACCCCTCCCCTCTCCCTCTCTTTATATAGGTGGAACCCCCTAGGGTTTCCTCAAAACCAATTTGAAGTCCAACTCCAAAACATACCATAATGGGGAAACCTAGGTCAAGTGGGATTGCTCCATTTCCTTGCTTCATGGCCGGCCAAGGTGGTGGAGTCCACTGGCGGAGCTTAGTGGAGTCAAAACCGGGCCATGGCCCGCCCAGCCCAGGTGAGAAAAAGAGTTGTATACCTCTGCCTCTCTGTGAAAAGCCAACTAAGGCGCTAATTTGGCCTAGTGAAATGGGGAGAGGTTCACCTGTTTCCGATCCCGTCGTTGTTGTCGATTATTTTCCTGCCCGATCCAGTCGGTGCTAGGCCACTAGCTAGGCAGATGTCGATGTCGATCTACCGTGAGCCAGTGACTGAGCAGCTGATGCATCATGTGAACTGTCGGAGAGACTCGACGGCAAACATGCAGCAGCAAGCAGCACGCGCGAGTATCTGCTGCATAGGCACCATCCTCAAATCCGCAATTCCCAGCCAGACAAAAGATGCAGGCCGGCAAACGGTCAGAAAACTTACAGCGGCGGCAATTCGGAGACCCATTCCCCAAAGCTCTTATCTCCTCTTGTCATCTACCTTCTCCGCAAAAAAAGTCTACCTTCTTCGATTTGTCTGCTGCAGCTCAGGAAGCTGCTCCAATTCTCCCTAGGCGCATGGCACAAGTGAGAGGCGAGAGGTAACTCACTTTCCTCAAATCGCTTCACGACAGTAGCATTGCAGTTTGATTGCAAATGAATTATTTGTTAACTATTTGGTAGCATGAATAATTTATCTGCTATTGTTTACAAATTGCAATATAGGTACCATGTATAAGGGTAGTCAAATAAGAATTGATTTAGCTTTAGAGCAAATCTTTGTGCTCTGGTTTGGCCCGCCCACAATTTTCTTTCAAGCTCCGCCACTGGTGGAGTCCATCATGGAATCCACCTTCCCTCTTGGTTGGCCGGCTAGGGTTGGTGGAGTCCATCTGGGACTCCACCTTCCATAGCGATTTATTACGGAAGCTTCTAGAACATTCTAGTACCTTTCATAAATGCATCGGATCATTTCCAAACTTGGAAAATGACTTTCTATATATGAATCTTATTCTACGGACCATTCTAGAACTCCTCATGATGTCCTGATCCCATCCGAGACTCCGAACAATATCCGAACTCCATTCCATATTCCATATCTACTTACAACGACATCAAATCTTAAGTGTGTCACCCTATGGTCCCAGAACGATGCGGACATGATCGAGACTCTTCTCCGATCAATAACTAATAGCGGGACCTAGAGATCCATAATAGCTCCCACATATTCAACGATGACTTCGTGATCGAAAGAACTATTTACATAAAATAATGATTCCCTTTGTCTCGCGATATTTTACTTATCCAAAGTTTGATCATCGGTATCTCCATACCTAGTTCAACCTCGTTACCGATAAGTACTCTTTACTCGTACCGTGATATGATATCCCTTGTGAGCCAATCACATGCTTGCAAGCTAATTTTTTTTTGGCCGACCACTGTGAGGCAACAGCCCCACAGAAAAATTTTATTCAAATTTAAAAAGTCTTATGTACAAAGATGAAAAAAGGAAGAAAAAAAACCTACCTAGAAAAAAAACCAAGACTCTAAGGCAGAGTCCTAATCCACTCAATCAAAGTGTCCCTATGCTTGACTTTAATCCTATATCTCAAAAGATACATGTCATGTATAAACCCAGCCTTCCACTTTGCAAAAGTAGGCCTCTCACTTCGAAAAATCTTCCCATTTCTGACAATCCAAATATGCCAACACGCCAGCATGAGCACTTCCATAAAAAATGGCTTTGCAAACTCCTTCCTAGCATGATCCAAGATGAACTGCATATCATCACTGACTACCCACTTAATTTGGAGATAGTTCCAGATCCTCACACTGAAATTACACTCAAAAAAGAGATGTATCCTGTCCTCATGCACATGCATAGGGCATAATTCACAGTGATAGACATTTGTGACATTCCAATGTCGACGCTGCAGCAAGTCTCTAGTGTTTAGACGATCCACCAATAAAAGCCAAGCAAAAACCTTAATTTTCATCATGCAGCAAGATCGCCAAATCCACTTATATACCTTGGGAACCATAATATGCTTATGAATATGAGAATAAAATTTGAATGAGGCATAAGCACCACCCCAGCAATACGTCCACTCATCCTTATCACCAGTCACTGGATTTCTCTCCATCAAAGTCTGCAACTCTTGTAGCTCTGCAAAGGCTGGCTGAGACAGAGGTGTATAAAATAATTCTGCTATATTTTCCATATCATATACTTCAGCAGCCATTATATCCTTATTCACCACAAAAGAGAAAAGCCTTGGGAATTTATTTTGAAGAGTAAGAGGCACACCATCAATTAGCCATTTATCTGACCAAAAAAGTAAAGTATCACCAGTACCCAGCTTTACTCTTGCTACAGCTCTGAAGTTATCTACCTGTCTGACCACATCCTTCCACCAAAATGATCCACACAAATTCTCAGCATGAGGAATTTTACCCTCATAGTGTTTTTCCCATATTAACTTTACCCAAGGCAAATCTCGTTTGTTATAGAATTTATCCAGAAATTTGATAAGCAAAGCTGCATTCTGTTTCTGGAAATTAATAATGCCCAAACCACCACTTGCCTTTGGCTTACAAATCATCTCCCATGCTGCAAGAGATTGCTTTGGTTCACCTTCCCTATCTCTCCATAGACACTGCCTCAAAATTCTATCTAACTGAACAGTAAGACCAACTGGCAGTTGTAAGGAGCACAAAAAATGCAAGGGCATAGAAGCAAGAGCACAATTAATCAGTTGTAATCTAGCCCCTTGGGAAAGAAAGCTAGAACTGGCAGATAATTTCCTTTCCAGCCTACACACTAAGGGTGACAACTCAGTAATTGTAGGCTTGACAGTCCCCAATGGCAAACCCAAATAAGTAAAAGGCATTTTCCCAACCTGACAACCAAAATCCTCAGCTAACTGCTCCAATACTTCCTCAGATACATTTATAGGGACCATTTGGGACTTGTCAAAATTTATTTTCAAACCAGTAGACTGTGAGAATTTATTCAGAACCTCCTTCAATGCCTGTAACTGATCTTTATCTGCTGGCAGAATTAAAAGCGTGTCATCAGCATACTGGACAATTGGGAAGTCCATATCATTAGTCTCAATTGGCATACTGCTTGCAAGCTAATTGGATGTCATTCCACCAAGAGGGCCCAGAGTATATCTATCCGTCATTAGGATGGACAAATCCCACTACTGATCCACGTGCTTCAACCCCATACTTTCTGAACACTTAATGCCACCTTTATAAAACTCATTTACGAAGTAGTGTTTGGTGTCATCAAAGCATCCATCCGGTGTAGGTGATTAACATGATCTTATGGTCGAAGGATTAGGTTACTATGTATCTTAAAGCTTGAAGCGCAACGAACTAAATGACTTGATCATATGCTACGCTTACTATGGGTGTATGTCCATCACATCATTCACCCGATGATATGACCTTGTTATTAATAACATCCAATGTTCATGATCATGAAACTATGATCATCTATTAATCAACAATCTAGTTTAACAAGAGGCTTACTGGGGACTCTTTTATGTTTACAAAAACACATGTATTAATGGTTCCTGTTAATACAATTATAGCATGGGATGCAAACATTTATCATAAACACAAAGATATAATAATAAGTATTTTATTATTGCCTCTTGAGCATATCTCCAACAGGGGGATCACGGGGTAGTTCAACATATGGGGATCAAAGAGGGGTACAACAAAGAGGTTATCAAAGGGGAGGTTCTTTTTCACTTCTTCACTTGTTCCGCTCCTTCTCAAATGGTGGTGTGGCCTATGGCCTCCCACATTGCATTTGCCCACTTGAGCCCCTTTCTCCTTCTAGGCTTCATTGTTGCCAGCCTCCACGCCATGGACGATCTCAACTTCATCAAAAGTGACAACATCTTGGAAGAAGTCATCCTTGCCCCAAACTAAGATCTAGTTGTGAAGAATGCAGTAAGCAAGGACCAGCTTCACTTGAGTTTCAAAAGTGTGGAACGGTTTCTGGTCAAGGACCTTGAACCTATTCTTCAATGCAGCAAATGCCCTCTCAATGGTGACTCTAAGGTTTGTGTGTCTTGGATTGAACAACTCTTTCGCATTCTGAGGTCGGTTCCTTGGACTAAACTTGTTGAGGTGGTACCTTGTTTTCTTGAAAGGAGGTGGAATACCAGGTCGGCATGCATATCCAGCATCTCCAAGGTGGAACTTACCATTAGGGATTTGCAACCCATCAGGCCTTGACAAGCTGTCAGACAGAATGCTTGCATCATGAGCTGAACCATCCCAACTAGCAAGCACGTATGTGAACCTCAGATCAAAATCCACACCTGCTAGCACGTTCTGGTTGGTGTAGTGCTTCCTCCCACAGAATGTTGCAGACATTGCTGCAGGTACCTTCGCGGTCACATGAGTACCATTAATAGCAACAATGCAATCCTGTCCAACAATGAGTACACAGTCATGTTTCTGACAATAACACATATCTGATAAGTAGAACGAACATGATTTTATACTCACCCTGAAATACGGGAACCACATGTAGATGTTCTTGATCTTGGCTGGTGTGTTGTTTGATGGTGGCTTGATCATTTCACCTCTGAGCTCCCCAACTGCATACATCACCTGTTGGAAGTACCGAGAGATAGTCTTCGTGGATCGCCTGAATGTTTTATGGATCACTCTGAACCTCTAGTTATGGCCCACGACATGAAGAAATATTGCGACTTGTTCTTCGACAAAGGTGTGGATGCTATCAACTAGCAGTCACCTCTCCCTTTAAAAGTGCATAGAAAGGGGCGCTTCTCATTCGAATCATTTGGCTAGCCTCTACATCGTTGGAGTTGTAGATGTAGTGTAGGTTGGCAATCCTCTTTTGATCTCATTGTAACACAGGACTGTAGGTGACAGGAGGAAGAGCAGCATGCCCGACTGCTCTCTTGTGCACGGCATGATCCAGGCTTGAATGACAACGATGAGTGCTGCGGTGTGATGCACATGCTGTAGCTGCTCGCTCTACTCAAACAAGATCTAAGCATTACGAACAGTCTTATCGAACCCAACTAGTTCTACCTACATGAATCGAACACTACAGTAGAGAAGAGAAGTTTTCACTTACCTCTGGCATAGTAGACAATGGAGACAGCTGGAAGTCAGAGAAAAGATGTGCAGAGGCTCCGCCGGGGCTGGACACGACGACCCTAGTAGGGCGCCGGAGACCGAAGGGAGGAGCTCCTCGTCCAGAGCACAACCAGGGTCAGATGCGCGAGTGGAGATCTGGGTCGCCGCCGCCGGTGCCAAAATTGGGTAAAGGGAATTTTTGGGAGGGGACTAATGGAGGGGAAAACCGAAGAGGGCAGTTACCCCTACCTTTTCCGCGCAACGGCGCTCGGATTTCGCCTCCCCCCGCCATGCCACACTCGAGCGTTCGCGCGCGAACGGCATTGTCGATTTTCGTCGCGCCCGTGCCTGGCCTGGGAAAAATGGCAAAACCGGGAGTTCCTCTCGAGTCTGTCCCGGGATGCTTTAAGACCCGTGATGTGCAAGAATGTGGAGACGACCGGGCATCCAAACGGCCGAAAAAATGCGGCCCCGATGCGAGCCAAAGGAAGCCTAGGATACCAAACGCGCCCTTTCATGACACTGCACAAAGAAAAGTTGTTGCTGATAAAAGTCGCAATCTCGACGAAACTTGCATTTTACAACATACTAGATATGTAGGTTTGATTCTTATGCCTTTTTAGAATTTCTTGGAGCTTTAAAAATATGGTTTTTGAATATATATTTATGAACAAAATTCATGGTTCCTAAGTTAACCTGTGTGAGAGGCTTGGAAAATGGCCAACCCAAAAACAACACCAACCAGGACTAGCCCTTGGTGCCGTATTTTTGTAGTAGAAGAAGATTTCTTTGGTGAGAATCCAGCCACTTGCTAGTACCTCAATCCAAAATGAAAATGCTCGTATCGGACGGAGCTGCCTACTACTGCCATAGCGAGGACGGGAAGGAAGAGGGGACATGACACATCAAACCATTGCATAGCATGTGAGCAGCCCCTTCGTAAGAGCAAGTACAATAGAGTCCAGTCAGCTGACTATAAGACATTAAATAATATATTTTAGATGAGTTGGAGGAGAGAGAAGAGGAGAGAGAAGGGAGGTGGGCTACTATGCAATAGCACAACTTCTTGCACGTGCTCCTAGGCACCTTGTGAGAGTGAAAGGTGGGCCATATATTAGTAAAGTACTACATTCTTATAGCCAACTATTATACATGTTAGCTATATAATAACTACAAATGATATGATATCTTGTTATAGCCAAGAGTTGGCTATACTATTGGAATTGCTCTAAGTCTATTTCCCAATCGCACAGTTCGTTTGCTTAATTAATCAGTCGAGCGGCCCCTCGAGGGAGGAAAGAGAGAGGTGCCAGCCCTGTTCCTCGGGAACAGTTAGCTAACCAACAGCATGATTAATTGCCTGATGGAGTGCTGGTGCTGTTGCCAAGCAGATCAAATGAGTAGTTTTATCGGTCGACCATCGAGCTCACACAAACTGTCAGTCACGCACTCTCGCATGACATCGACCATATGATATGAATCGATCCGAGGTCGCCAGCAGGAGGCGACCCCAGCCAGGAGACATGCTGCTAAACCCGGCGGTGGCAACGTGATCTTTCGGCGTGGATACGATTACGGGATGAAACATCTGCATCTGATGTCGGTACCGTTTGGCGTGGTATTAAACTGCTGCAAATTGCCAGGTAGAGGGGTTGGGCGTGTGGCTGATTGGTCAGGCACGTAAATACATCGTTAGGGCATCTCCAACCGCGCGACCCAAGCGGACGCGCTGGGCCGTCCGTTTTGGGCCGTTTGCGTGGCCGAACGGACACCCGGACAGCGGCCCGCGTCCGCGTGTCCGTTTGGGTCGCACGCTGCGCCCAACGCGCGGACGCAGCGCATTGGTAATAAAATAAAACAGAAATGAAAATAAAAAAGGAAAAGAACAAAACATAAATTTAAACTAGTTGGTCATTAAACTTAGCCCTATTTTGGGCAAATTTTACACAAAAGAAAGCCATATATGGCTTTAAACTAAAAAAAGCAAACCCTAGCCAGGGTTTGCGAGCTCGCGATGGCCGCCGGCGATACTACCCCCAGTAGTACTCGTCATCGTCGGCGTCGATGACGACGACGCCGCCCGGCGGCGACGCGCTGTTCCGGCTCGACACGCCGGAGGGCACCGGGACTCCGGCCGGGGTCCCACTGCGCCCTTTCCCGGGCGGAGTGCGCGTTCGGCGGGCTCGCCGGCCTCGCGCAGCCGTGCCCTCCGCGCGGACTCCGTCGGAGCTGCTCCTCCGCCTGCGTGGCCGGGCGCTCCTCCTCCGCCGGGCGCGCGGCCCGGCGCTCCTCCTCCCGGAGCGCCGCCCGACGCGTAGCGGCCTCCTCCCCGACGGCGCGCCGGCCGGAGGAAGGCCCACGCGTCCGCCCGGGCGTCCTCCCGGGCCTTCCCGGCCGCCTCCTCCAGCCGCGGAGGTGCGCGGCGTCTCGGCGAGGAGCGGCCATTTGGCCAGCTCGTCGAGGTCCTCGCTGCTCGCGGGACGCCGCGAGCGCCGCCTCGCAGCTCCGGGTCGTTCTCCTCCTCCCGGGGCTGCGGATGCGGCCGCGGCTGCGGGCCGGGGCCGGGGCCGGGGCGCGGGCTCGCCGATGTAGAGGCCGCCGGGCGGCGGCCGGCCCGCCTAGCGGCCGTGCTCGGCGCGCGCGAGGCCGCGCCGTCGCGGATGTGAAGCACGTGCGCCGCCGCGCATCGTGCTCCACCTCGAACCACAAGTCCCGGTTGGGACTTGCGTCGCCGTACGCGGGGTCCTCGCCGGAGGTCCGCCGGCGGCCTGAGCGCGGCGCCTCCGGATCTCGGCGTAGCGGGCGCGGCCGGACGCCGGGATGGGCGGCACCGGAACCCGATCCGGGCTCGGGTGCCGGCCGTGGGGAGGTGCACGTCCCCCACGGCATTGGGACGCCGGCGTCCCAGAACATCTGCGCCACCGCTACGGTGACGTAGATCCGGTCGCGTCTGGGCGTCGCCGGCGGCCCCATGGCGAACGGCGCCGGCGCGACTGGCCGGCTGCTGCCGGCCTCGTGGTCGTTGGCGGATGGCGAGAACTCGCGCTTCGGGGCCATGGCGGCGCGGAAGCTCGAGCTCGCGCGTGCGGCCGGAGTGGAAAGTGGGGACCGGATAGGGACGGTCCCCTTCCCCGTCCACATTTAATAGGACTCGGGGCACCGACAGTGGGCCAGCCACGCGGACAGGGCGGACACGCGAGGACGCCGCGTGCCATCCGCGGCCACGCAAACCCGGCCCAGATTTGGGCCGGGTTTGCGTCGTTCCGGACGCCGCGGCCGTCCGCTTTTGCGGTGCGTCCCCGCGTTGGGCCGGGTTTTTGTCCGAATCGACCCATCCGGACGCGCGGGCGCGGGATGGGTCGCCCCGTTGGAGATGCCCTTAAGTTAGTGCAAGTTCACTTCGAAGTTACTGCTAAGCAGTTCCCTGATCACGATACTTGGCCACACGTGTCGTGACGGGTTGATGACGACGATGATGCTAGCTGGTGCGCCACAGCAAGCAAGCGATCGTGCCTGTCCAGGGACGTAATTTTTGAACTGTCATGTTTTCTTGCACTATGAAACAATTCGTTTTTTTTCAAAGCTGATGGAGGCCTTCTTTCGATGGTGTGGCGTCTTCCTCCCCAGTTTTTCGCGTTTGCCTTGATTAGCGAGTGCTTCGGTGTTTGAAGACTTAGCCATTTACATACCACACTTCATGTGTAATACAGTTCTCCCCGTCTCAGTTTGCTAGTCTTTCCCGCCCTAGATCATAACCTATATAATTTAAATTATGTAATGCAAAAATTATATCATTAAAAAATAGAACATCTAAATTTTCTAATAATATAATTTTTATAACATATAAATAATGCTAACTTAATCAAATTTGCGATCTAGGAGTACGCGCACGCCTAATAAACTGAGAGAGGGAGTACCTTTAATTTAAAAGCCTCAACACCTTGTAACTCTGACAGTTCGTGGCTTTATTATTAATTTAAAGCCCGACGTAATACTTTTAGTACTCCCTCCGTCCTGGTTTTACAGGGCCTACGCGTATCCCAAACTTGTTAATATAATTTATATAATATAAAATTTACATTATAAAAATTATACCATTAAAAATTATAACATCTGAACTTTTCAATGATATATATTTAGTATCTTATATTACGTTGATTAAATTAGCGATCTAGGAACACACGTAAAAGCTATAAATCGGGACGGAGGTAGTATAGGAATCATCACTAGCTTGGCGTAGCTTCACCCTTGGGTTTCTTACGTCAAGGCCACACAAACCTAACATAGATAGTATCTAAACTAAAACCATCCGTCGTTCCGAGGTTTCCTTTTACCTGATCGCTCGAGATGGGAGAAACGGTGCGAGATTGAGATGAAAAAAACTGGAATTTCTTAATGTTGGGGTTGCAAGCAGGATGCCACGAAAGTCTCACTTCTTGTTCATTTTATCAATTATATTTTAAATTTTAGCAAAATGTTAAACTAAAAATGACACAACGAACTAGAAGCGGGGATTTCGCGGTATCCCGCTTGTAATAACCTTACTTTGTTTTGACAATCAATACCATCTATAATTAAAGTAGCAAATACTACACACTAGAGATACATTTGTTGTATCCATTAATTAGAAAATAAAGTCTAAAAGAAACAAGAAAAATATTGAGATCTTCACACTCTTTCTTTTCAAAGACACAACCGTATACTTTTATGAAGATAACCATAGACAAATGAAATAGATGTCAAACAACCAAAGACCTGTAAATACAAATGAGGTGTTCTCCTATAGTTTTAATTGGAGCCGCAATGTCAAGGCTGTATGCACGAATAGCTACTAAAGTAATCAACCTATATCGAGAAGAGTACCAATACTAGTATTCCAGGAAAAGCAACCGAATAGCCTGGTTGACGTCCTCAGGAGTCGAGAATAGGAATCTTCGTTGTCGAGGACGTATCAGCCATGACAAATATTGCGAGGACAATCCTCCTCGCGACAAACCATGAGAAAAAGTACAAAATTGACCGGTGAAGTAAGATATGAAAGATCATACCTAGAGAAATTTAACTTTCCAACACCACCATTGACGCTGAGAAAATCTCGTCGTAAAATGAGGGTCATAGATCAATTATTATACATGATGTCATCTTCATTGACATGGTGGCGAAAAATAAGATGCCCTCCAAAAACAATAAACTAATTTTTTTAAAGCTCTAATTTTATTGAAAACTCCACTCATAGATCGAGTTCCCCACCCCTCCTAACATTGGCGAGGCCAACCGAAGGAAGAGGAACCGACTTATAGTGAAGAGGGAGGTGGAGGCAGCGATTGTTTTTCATGGAAGAGGAGGAGGCTAGGCCTTAATCTACAAGTTTAATAACCTTAATTGAGACATATATGGTTTCTCCTAGCAACGACATTGTTCTTAGGTTGTTTGGCAATTAAGGGAAAGGGAATGGGAGCTAACATGAATTCCCAATCCCCCATCTCAATTACCTGCCCTCCCCCCGGGTAAACCCTTGTTTGGTACTAGCGTCTTTCCGGGGATTTGTGGGGATTATCCTAGCAAATCCCAAACATCCACTTATTTCCTAGAGCACGTTTGCTTCTAGTGTATTGGTCTAATTTAATCCTTACTTTTCCTTTATTTGTAGAGTAGTTTTCTCAATCTTCAATACTCTCCTACACCTGGTGGATTGATGATGGGATTTTAAATGGATTAGATGAAGGTAGGGGTTTCACCCAAGCCCATAAAAAAATATTCTTACTAATTCCCACAAAATCTCTAGTACTGTTAGATAAGGCTAACAGTTTTGTGGGAGATTACGAGGTGAGTTTCCCCTCCACTTCCTTACTTAAGTCCCATTACACCGGAAAGAGATTTGGTGCACATGAGACCAGTGATCTCTTTCTAGAAAAGAAAATTAAAAAATTATATTTCTAAGTTTTTTAAAAATATAAAAATACATCATGATGTAGTCAGTATTATATCCCACAAACGTGTAAATTTTCAACTGGAAATAATGTGTATTTTGGGCTGCAAAAAAATAATAAATATGTGGATCTCAGAAAACAAAACATTTGTAAGTAAGATTTTATACGTTAGTGGAATACATCATTAGCTACTTTTAAAATTTTGTTACATATTTTTTCATAATATATAAATATAATTTTTGAATTTTTTAATACAATAAGAGCACTGGAGCCCATGATCCCAAAGGACTTTTCGCATTCCATCCAAACAATCAGTGGATTCAAATTCTCTTTATCTCCAATTCCAAACTGTCCATTCAACACTCAGTTTAAGCCATTAGGCCCAAAATACCAGTCCAATACGGCCCATTACGAGCGGTCTTCGTGAGGGGCGTGTGGATCAGAATCAACCCAAACCAAGCCCACGCTCGTCGAGCTGCTTTGTCTCCGCCGCCGCCGACGACGAGCACCACACCCGCAGCCGCAGATCTGAGAGAGCCAGCGATCGAGAGAGAGAGAGAGAGAGTGAGAGTGAGATCGGCGAAGATGGCAGGGAGGCTGACCGCGATGGGGTCCCGCGTCCTGGGCGGCCACGGCGCGGCCGCGCGCGCCGCCGCCTCCGCGCTCCGCAACCGCGCCGGCATGGGCCTCCCCGCCGGCAGGCACATCGTCCCCAACAAGCCCGTAAGCTAGGATTACAATCTCTCTATCTATTCTCCCTCTTCGTGTGGCCTCCGCCTCTAATCGGTTCCATCTGGGACGGGGGATCTCGCGTTGCAGCTGCCGGAGAACGACGAGCTGGTGTGGGACAACGGCACGCCCTTCCCGGAGCCCTGCATCGACCGCCTCGCCCCTCACATCGGCAAGGTCTGGTCCTACCTCCCCTCTCCCTACCGCTGCAATATACAAGGCCGCATCCACTGCAATTTGTTGCGTTGCGTTGCATAACAGGCGTCTGATGTTTCTCGGTTGCTGTCTTTGTGTCCTGATTGGACAGTATGAGGCGCTGGCCTGGCTGTGCGGAGGGCTGAGCTTCTTTGCAGTTCTTGGCTTGGCTGCCGTTGTGAATGACAAGGCTTCCAAGATTCCATTTGTGAGTGTCCACTGCTACTGCTTCTACTTCCTTGCGATTTTCCAATTCCCAGTTTTAGCTTAGAGACAAGCTTTGTAGTGTTGATCTTTTTGGCCTATGATATGAATATGATCTTTGCAATCGCTATGATATGAATATGATCTTTGCAATCGCTATGAAATTTTTTTGCGGGTAATGCAATCGCTATGAATTAAAGTGATTTTTTTTCACGAATTACCCAAACTAAACCTGAAAGATAGTCGAACCCTGTCCGTGCAGAAAGAAATCTGATTGCAGCTAGGCATAAGATGGCTTGATGGAAGAAAACTTGTAATCTCATTAACATTAACTTGTTTTCCCTGTGATTTATTGGTTGCCATTTTTTTTTCTTGCCGTGTACTGCACAATTTATTTGGTTTCTGTTTAGCAGTTTATAACCAGAATATTAGAAGCTACGAAAATTTGAAATTAAGTAATGGAATTGGAACTAAGGTAATTGATCCCAAGTTGTGCAAAATGTGATCCAACAATCTGTGCAGTAAACTAATGTAGAGGACTTATGTTGCTTTCATATGTACCGTGAGGATATTTGTTGCGGATAACTGAATATGTCAAAGGACCTCCAATTCATCATCCACTCTTCTGAAAAATAAATCTAAACTCTATCTGCCACTCAAGCACTCACTGCTTAATTAATCTGTGATGCTTCCTATAACTGCCGCTGCTCACCTGAAATGTTCCCTGGATGATCTCATATTCACGTAAGGTCCACATTACTTCCTGAAACTATTTTCCATACTCACTTACCCCTAAACAATCCTGGGGCTCACTTAACTCTCTGATTAAGAATTTAAGGTCCATGTAACCCTCTAAACTGTTTCCAACAGAAAATTAACCCCCTAAAACATAGTTACTGCTTTCCAAACAGTGGTTTTATTCAAGACGTAGGCAAGTGAAGTGATATAAGTGGTATATCATCACCAGATACAACCCCTTCTACTCCATCTTGTTGATACTAGTGGATATTTGTTTCGAGTAAATGGAGACTTCTAGAGGTAGGAGTTAGGGTTCCAGTGGTTGCCAGAGATGCTGGCGAGCGCGGGGCATCGAAGTCCTCAGACCAGACCAGCTGCCTTACATGGTAGTCTGGGTACCCCAGCACCCAGTTGTGTGAGTCGTTGAGTAGGCCGTTGTGGCCTTGGCCTTGAATGGCAGAATGAAGAAGCACGCCTTTTCAAGCTGTCGCCTCCAGGAGCTCCTGCATGATGCCCTTGTTGACCATCTGGAAGAGCCCAATCTGCAGGTGCCCCTGCCACTCTTAATCAATAACGATACATAGATCATTGCTAGCATACACGCATGTAGAGGCTGACCAGTCGATGGTGGCACTGCTGTGCACCAGTTTTTGTTCTGTCCATCCGCTGTGGTGGGCAGCACCGTGGCAGTGTGTAGTAGCTGTTTGCTAGCTCCTGGCTAGTTAGCTTCATGTTCAAATTCACTATGCCTGAGCCGTAAATACTGCTTACCTGAGCTTGTGCCAATCGAAGTTAGCTGTGGCCTGTTCTTGGATGCAACCAGGCTAAGCTATAAAGCGCGTGCAGTTGGTGGTAGAGGAATGCCATGTTATCAGTAATCTCCTCTTAAGTGTCTTCTAGTCATGCAAACCTGCCACGTCATTACTAATCTTTATTTAGGTGGTTATGTGAGCCCAAACATTATCTTGAGCAGTGAGCGCAGTCAATAGTTTAGGAGAGTAAAGTGCAATTTTCCCCTCATTTTTTGATTTTATGGTGACATCACAGAGAGTACTTGGCATTTAGCTACACCCTTAAACTTTCTATGCCAGGTTCTGGATGTTCTTGTTGAGTCCTTTCTTCTGATTCTGTCCAACAGAAACTTATTTGTACTTCCTCAAAATGGTGGTCTGGAATCTGTTACTGGATAAATGCTAGTAATTGGTTGAGTCCAGATGATCCATTTATTCTGATAACTGTGAACTGTTCTGTCATGCGTTATGTTACTCTGTTGACTTGAACTGTGGGATAGTTATGGTAGTAAAGCTGCACATGGCCTTTTGACGAATCCTTCCGTTCCTGACCTGTAGTGTCTTCTTTGTATACAATGCCCAATATCCATTTCTGATTCTGAATTAGAGATTGTATTAGCATATTTTGCAGGACTCTCGTGATGTGGCCTAATCTGTTATACCCTTCAAAACATGGAGGATCTTACGATTTATTCTATGCTCGTTACTTTAGTTGTGGTATACATGCATGTAAACAGAAGGTTACACACAAGGCTATCTGTCAAGCATATGCTCTTTGTCCTACGTGAAATTCCTTAAACCTATTAGCTTTTTGAACTTCATGGACAGTGACTAAAGATGCTAATTTGACTTTGTTCTTCCGTGTTTCAATTCTATAAGACCTCAAGTGCCGGCTGTTCTAATTCTTAGTTTGTAGTGTGTTTTGGAAAGTCCGTTAGTATAATGGCATGCCCCTTTTTAGTTTTTGTAACACATGGGTAAACAAGCCTATGATTTGTGAATGCAGATAGGGTTGTGAAAAAAGTTCGGGCTCGTCAAATTGTTTGAGCTTGATTCATTAGAGTCTTGGCTCGTGCTCGGCTCGAGGCCTTAACAAGCCGAGCTCAAGCCTTCATTGAAGCTCGCGAGCTTTCTGTCTAGCTCGAACAGTTCGAGAAAAAATTGGCAGGAGCTAGTGAATAGTGATAGCATGCAGTCCAGCGCGTTCTTTTTTAATGCAGTCCCGTGCTTGTTGTCCTAGCACCTTGGTGGCCATCACGATTAGCGCAACATAGTAGTTTGTTAAGAAAAAATATCACGTACTCACTAGAGGCCATGGATGCATGCCTCGTCACGGCTTGTTCGTTGTCTAATACTGCAGCCTATTTAGTTTTAGCATGGCCCATGAAAGCCAGCATCCTGGCGGTGGCAGAAAATACAATGGATGCCGTTCAGTACCACCTCACTAAGGTAATAAGAGTGAGCATCTAAAAAAAAAAAGGTAATAAGAGTGAGGGCTCACCAGCGCCTATAAACAAGGGCTGGAGCGCAGCGATAGTATGACTAGGAATTTAATGCTCGTGTCCTGTGGCACAGATGCATGAAGCAGCGATTATTTGAAATTAAAAAATAATGAGGTTGGTTAGCTCATCGAGCACTCGGGCCTTTGACGAACTGAGCTCAAACGCATAAAATAATCTCGTGAACTGAGATCGAGCAGAACTTTAGACTCGTCGTGTTAGTCGAGCTCGAGCCAAGCTGGAGTATATTTCCTCGAGTTTGGCTCGTTGACACCCGATTGAGTTATCTTTTTGTTGTAAAATTGGTAAAGAAGGATACTTGTTTTCACTTTATTTTGCTGTTCAAACTAACCAAAGTCTGTTCGTATAATGGCATGCCCTTTTTTTAGCAATTGTAACACATGGGTAAGAATTCTATTGTTTTCTTGTAAAATTGGTTATAAGGATATATGTTTTCACTTTATTTTGCTGTCCAAACTAACCAAAACTTGTCGTGCTTATTCCTGCAGACTCCAAAAGTCTACCCGTTCGACAATTTGAGAGTGGAACTTGGTGATAGATCATAGAAGACTAGCTTCTCCTCTTCAAGTGTCGCAAGGAAGTGAACTTGTGTGCCTCCTTTCGGCGGAGAAAGCAGGGCTTATGATCGGTTATGTTGTTGTTTGTCATGTTATGTAAACAATGATCATGTAATGTGCTGAAATGAGACAATTGATCTCAGTTTGCGCAGATATCATGCAACGATCCATGTAATAAACAAATATTGGTTATCTTGTTGATTTCAGATCTATTTACTATGGTATTCTTTGCAAATATTTTCAAATTAATGCAGCCGATCCTATACTTTGGGGTACTTGTTTGACTTGAACTATGGGCAAATTATGACAGCAAGCTGCACATATAATGCTGTTATTGAACCATTCATTCACTGACCTATTATGCCTCCTTTGACCGCAACGTCCACATTCAATAACAGTTCTGAAGTGTAGTGCTCACTAACTAAATATCTTATTCATGTTTAATGCACAATGGAAAGCAAAATCTATTAATTTTCTCCATGGTACACACAGAACTATTTGCCAAACTTTCGATGCATTTTTACTTGTAAATTAGTCGCTAAAGGTAGGTCTCTGTGATTGATTTATAATATTTTTTCTTTTCTGATGAAACGGAGTGATTGATTGATTTATAATCGTGACTGATTTGTAATCATTCTTTTCTGATGAAACGGAGTGACTGATTTATAATCGTCGTACTGTACCAGCCTCCCTTTTGAACGAATATGGAAATCAGGCACGGCGTTGAACAACATGTTCATTTCAAGTAGACGACATTTACAAAACCTTAGACTGGTCGACATTAATTATCATGAAAGCTATCCAGTCCAGCCAAATTTGGAACTGAACGATGGAAACATATAATCATATATAGCCTTCACACAAACAGTACAGCAACTCCGAATACTGAAAAATCTGAATGAAATTCGAGCCGCGCACCAAACATCAACGGACCAGAAAGATGAACTGTAAAAATACACACTTCACACACCAACTGACCAGCAAAACAAACTGTAAACATACAGACTTGAACACTAATGGACCGGCAAAACTAGCTGTAAAAATACAGACTTAACTATTGTTAAAAAACATACTCCGTACTAAATTTTACTTCAGCTTCACCTTCTAGCTAACGAAGAATTCAAGTTTCCATACGTGCGACCGCTTGTGCAATACGTACGGCCTCGGTTAATCAGTTAGGCCAGTTGTAGCCAAGCCGGCAGCTTCCTGCCGTTGACGACTAGCAGGCTAAATGCCGCTAATCCATTACGTGTTTGACGACCCTATTGGTTCATATATACGTGGATATGTCTGAAACACCTTCTAGAACAATAATCAATGTTGAGCGCTTGATAACCACACTGATTTCCACATATATCACTAAGATCTTTATCGTGTGAACTTTTCATATTACTGCTTACAGATACATGTCGTATTGCTTCTCAACACTTTAGGTGAAACTGTTATATTATCCTCGCCATCCGCAACGTACTCTTTTACTCACTAGATGATGCCCGCGCGTTGCTGCGGGAAAATGTTGATATATCTTTGGAGAATTGGTTAAGTAAAAGTAACAATGTACATATACCTATGGAGAATCGGTTAAGTAAAAGTAGCAATGTACATTTAGCACCGGAGGATATCAGTCGAGCTAAAAGTATTTTATGCTGACAAGTAGCTTGCATAAATGTTGGGGGGATGACCCCGGTATGCCAAAGGCATGCCAAACCGGATGGTTTGAGCCATCAAGATACCGATTTAATGTTCGTACCGGAACTTAAAGATAAGAACTTAGCTAAGTGGAGCTAAGCCGGTATCCCCAAGAGGGGTATGCCGGAACCGGGTAAGAAGATACCGGGTTACCGGAAGAACGAGCAGGTCGGCAGGACTGGTCAAAGATTCTCTCCAGAGCTAGAAGACAAAGATGAGCTAAGCAAAGTAACTTTAGACGAAGGGCTGACGATAAAGAGAAGGATGACGGTCAAAGAAGCCGGAGGACGTCAGCATTTCTGATTAAAGAGGACTCCGGTGTCTTCTATGATTAAAGTAGCTTTGTAAAGTAGTTTGTCTAGTCAAAGATGCCATTAGGGTTTCTTGCCCTGTAAGCCACCTCTCCCCTATATAAGGAGAGGGGGTAGCCCTTCTTACAGAGACACGCGCATGAACACAGAAGAACTTGTACTGAGAAACTTGTAGCCTGTTGAAATCAATAAAGATGATGATCTAGAGCGAGTTCTTCCTTATGTCTTTCTTCTTCAACCTCTAGCCTTGGCTAAGTTCTTGAGGAAACCATCCGGAAGTTCATCCCATCTGATCACAAACCCTCCCCCGAATCCTCTTGCGTCCATTCGGCCCCAACTTAAGCCATCCTATGGCATCTGTCCGTTCACCACGACGACAGTTGGCGCCCACCGTGGGGCATGAAGTGGCGCATGCTGGAATACATATTCGGGCGGGCCTCCTCGAGTTCGCCGGCGAGCGGACAGTGTCTGCGCTCGTCCAGAGCTTCTACTCCATCGACTTCATCAACGACAACGCGGGCTGCTTCGCCAACGACGGCATCTTCCCCAAGAACGGCCGCATCATCGAGTTCGGCAGCCACCGCGTCTACTTCGGCACCGTCCCCGTGCGCCAGCGCCTCTCGCCGGTGCTGGTGGCACCGGACCCGCCAAGGTGGCTCTGTGCAGGCCGCGCCGCCGGCAGCCGTCGAGGTGATGATGGCTGGCGTAACCGGCGCGGGCAAGGAGGCTGCGGATGAGGTTGCTGGGTCGTGCGGCTGCGACCCGTGCGGCCAAGCCACCGCTGGAGCGCGACACCGGCGCGCCGGGAGCGTCTTCCGCACCACCGGCAACACCTCTTCAAGCGGCGATGAACGCGCTGGCAACGCCCATCGCGCAGAACATCGATCCGGCAACGGCTCAGGCGGAGCTGGAGGCGCAGCGCCAGAAGATACTCGAGAGCGGCAAGGACGTCGTCAGGCGCAGCCGCGAGCTGAACCTAACCGTACGTGAGTATAACGCTGCCCATGGCTTTGCTTCGTTAGCGCTCATGCTGCTAGGATACCGGAAAACCGGCTTAAAGCTCGCAATCTAGATCAAGATTTGCGTAAGGAAGTTCTTACCGGCAAGAGTACCTCGCATCCGTTAGCATTGTAGAGAAACCTAAGTACAAGAGTCCGGATAAAACCATAAAAGCTGCTAAGGCTGCCGTAGATCCGTGTGACTCGCTTACCGGAGAGGCTCGGCAAAGCAACAAGAGCGTGTCGAGAGCTGCTAGATACCGTAGAGCAGCAGTAACGCCGAGCAGCTGGCTAAGCCGAACAAGGCTATAACCTCGAAATCCGCGCGTTCAACAAAGAATGCCGGAAGCAAGTCCCATGGGCAGGCCTCGTCCCCCATCCGGACGTAAGAAAAGAAAAAGAAGTGAACGCACGGCGGATGATCGTGTACGATCCGGTCCTTGCCGGTAAACAACAAGCCGGGCAACATGATGCCGGTAGAAAAAGCCAAGGGGCAGAGAGAGGCTACGCCAAGGAAGGCTATGCCGGAAACAATCATGCCGGTAGGCACGAAACCGGGCAAAACTATCCGGCTGCAAGGGCAGCGTATGATGAGGAAGAGATGCCTCCACCAAGGTACCGGCAGGCAAGGGCCGCGGCACCAGAACGTTACGATGAGGCTGATTCAACAAGACTCACCGCTTACCGCAAACCTTTGGGAGAGCGGTTGGGAGAAAGAAACTTGCCGGAACGGGATGCGAGGCACCGTCCGAACGAGTATACTTGTCTGAAATGATTGAGGCAGAGGGTCCGCCGGGTCCAAAATGCTTTGGCCCAAGGATCATGAAAGAACCACCACCAGTTCGCAACTTTCGGTTGCCCCGTGACACCAAAACATACGATGGCACCACTAAGCCGGAAGACTGGCTCGCGGATTACGTGACCGCGGTATACGTTGCTGGTGGCGGAGGAGTTATAGCCGGAGGAGGAAACCGGCGTTGGGCCGTGAGAATTGTGCCGACGTTCCTAGTAGGACCGGCAAGAATCTGGCTGAACAACTTGCCGGAAGGAAGCATAAATGGCTGGTTGGACTTTGAGGAAGCTTTTGTGAGTAACTTCAAGAAGCACCTACTGTAAGGCCAAACAGGCCTCAACAGCTCGCTTTATGCGTGCAGCGCTCGCAAGAAACAGACCGGGATTACCTGACCCGGTGGAATTCCACCATAAACTCTTGTGAAGGAGTGATAGAGGCGCAGGCCATCGCTTGGTTTAGTCAAGGATGCCGGCGAGGTTCACCTTTGTGGCAAAGGCTACAGAGGAACATGCCAACAACGTTGGCAGAGATGATGCGTGTGGCGGAAAACTATGCGTTGGGAGACCCAATGCAACCGGCGATACAAGCTGAGCCGGAACAGTCAAACCCGCCTCAACGCAGCGATCGGGACAACCGGAACAACAAAAGGAGGGAAGATTTCCCGGATCGAAGGTATGGTTCGCAGCAAGTTGCCGCTCGTGCAGAAAACTCGATGCCGCCGGCAGCCGAGGCAAAGAACCGGATCGCAGCCATGGGCTGGTCCTAAGAAGCAATGGGTCGAAAAGAAACCCCGGGGCCGAAAAAGAACCGGCAAGAACCCGCGAAATACACCATGGAAGCGGCCATGGATCAACCTTGCCGGTGGCACACGCCGAATCCGGCTCACCCGTCGAACCACTTGACAAAAGATTGTACCTGGACCAAGTACTTGATGCAAAAGGGGGCGGTAAAAGACACCCAAGGGCAAGGAGGCAATGCAATGATGCCGCCACCGGACATGCCGCGACAGCAGCAGCTACCACCACCACCACCGCTACCGGGGCAAACGCCTTACCGGTACACCCTCAGCAAAACCGGCAGCAGTATCAGCAAGTCAATCAGGTGGGAGAAGGCTACGGCCAACCACCTCCACCGACACCCTTGGGCCGGAACGTTTATAAGGACCCTGATGTGTGCTGTGTCGTGTTCGTAACTGAGCCGACAGACAAGCAAAGCTTGCGCCGTCGTTCCATGGAGGTGAACGCAGTGATGCCGGCAGTGCCAAAATACATGCCGTGGTCAGAGCAGGAACTCTCATGGTCATACCGGGATCACCCTAAAATCATGCCGAACCCGGGTGGCTACGCTCTCGTGGTGGACCCAATCATGAAGGGGCCCACGACTCGCGTCAAGTTCAGCAAGGTGCTGATAGACAATGGGAGCAGCATAAACATAATGTACAAGCACACCATGCATACGCTGGGCATAACAGAAAACATGCTTCAGCCGACGCACACGACGTTCCATGGAATCGTTCCAGGTTTGTCCTGCGCACCGGTTGGAAAAGTCCGGGTGGATGTGTCGTTTGGAGGACGTGACAATTGCCGGGTTGAAAACCTTGAGTTTGAGGTGGTGGACTTAGATAGTCCGTACCATGCTCTGCTGGGGAGACCGGCACTGGCGGCCTTCATGGCCTCGACCCACATGGCGTATCTCAAGATGAAGATGCCGGCACCTCGTGGACCTCTCGACCGTGGTGGGAAACTACAAGATCTCACTCGGAAACAACGATCTCGCCGGATCGAACCTAGCGGAATCGCTGGTGATCGCAGAGGAAAAAAGAAGGATGCAAACCGCAGTTGCGCTAGCTCAGTCCTCACAGTTGAGCTTAGCTGCAATGAGTGCAAGTCTGAGCGCTCCGGCGTTCAAACCAACAAAAGAAACAAAGGACATCGTGCTGGACCCGGCTTTCCCTGAGCGTACCGTTCGTATCGGTGCCGGTCTCAGTGAGGCATAGGAAAGCGCGCTCGTCGGCTTCCTCCGTGAGAATCGGAATATCTTTGCCTGGTCTACTGATGACTTGGTAGGTGTTCCGAGGGAGCTGGCTGAGCACTCTCTAAATGTTCGGAAGGATGCCAAGCCGGTGCGACAACTATTGCGCCGGTTCGCTGAAGATAGGAGGAAGATCATTGGAGAAGAGGTGACGAAGATGTCTGGTTGCCGGTTTCATTGTGGAAGTCACGCATACCGAGTGGCTAGCCAATCCGGTGATGGTTGAAAAGAAGAAGGACGAGAACCTGGAGGCAAAGGCTCCGAAGGTGTGGCGCATGTGCATCGACTACACCAACCTCAACAAGGCTTGCCCAAGAGACCCTTTTCCTTTACCGCGGATCGATCAAGTGATTGATTCCACCGCTGGGTGTGAGTTGTTGTCTTTCCCGGATGCGTACTCCGGTTTCCACCAAATCCCCTTGAAAAAGGAAGATCAAATAAAAACTGCGTTCATTACCCCGCACGGGGCTTACCGCTATATCACTATGCCTTTTGGTTTGCGCAACGCCGGTGCAACGTATCAGCGCCGTATGCAAAAATGCTTGTTTGATCAAATCGGAAAGAATGTGCAGGTGTATGTGGATGACATCGTGATAAAAACTAAGGTAAAAGATACCCTAATCGATGATATCCGGCAAACGTTTGACAACCTAAGAAGGTTCCGGATGAAACTCAATCCGGCAAAATGTACTTTCGGTGTCCCTGCCGGCAAGCTGCTGGGTTTCCTCGTCTCAAGCCGAGGCATTGAGGTCAATCCGGTAAAAATCCGGGCAATTGAGAGAATGACAATACCGCAGGATCTGAAGGACATACAAAAGTTTACCGGAAGCTTAGCATCGCTAAGTCGGTTCATAAGCAGGTTAGGAGAAAAAGCCTTGCCGTTGTATGCTTTAATGAGAAAATCCGATAAGTTCGTCTGGACCCCTCAGGCAGACGCAGCGTTTAAGGAACTAAAAACGATGTTAGCTACCGCGCCAATACTGGCTTCGCCGTTGGAAAGAGAACCAATGTTGCTATACATAGCAGCAACCAACCGGGTTGTGAGTGTTGTTGTGGTAGTGGAGAGAGAAGAGGAAGGAAAAATCGTCCAGAGGCCGGTATACTACCTGAGCGAGGTGCTCTCCCTCTCAAAGCAAAACTACCCGCACTTCCAGAAAATGACCTATGGTGTGTTTATGGCCGCCACCAAGCTCAAGCACTATTTTGAAGAACATCCTATGAAGGTGGTGAGTGAAGCGCCCATCTCCGATATCATGTGCAACAAGGACGCTAGCGGCAGGATTGCGAAATGGGCGATACAGATATCACCGTATGTTCCGGTGTACGAAAGAAGAGACGCCATCAAGTCGCAAGCTTTAGCTGATTTTTTGGTCGATTGGGCGGAAATGCAATACAAGCCCCCGGATCAGAGACTGGAATACTGGAAGATGCACTTTGATGGATCCAAGCTCAAAGAGGGTCTAGGTGCCGGTGTGGTGCTAACCTCACCAAAGGGAGATCATCTCCGATATGTTTTACAAGTGCATTTCAGGGCATCAAACAATGTCGCTGAATATGAGGCCTTGATCCATGGGCTTAAGGTCGCAAAAGAAATCGGTGCACACCGGATCATTTGCTATGGAGATTCAGACCTTGTGGTGCAGCAGTGTTCCGGGGATTGGGACGCAAAAGATGCCAACATGGCCTCGTACCGGTTTCACGTGCAAAAGATTGCCGGCTTCTTCGAAGGCTGTGAATTTCACCATGTACCGCGTGCAGAAAATGAAGCTGCGGATGCTTTGTCTAAGCTAGGCTCATCCCGACAAGAAATTCCTCCCGGAATAGCCTTGGCACACCTGAGGGTACCTTCGATCAAGCCAAGTCCGGAGTCGGAATCAATTTTTGTACCGGAGTCACACATTGTGCCAATGGATATCGACGAAGGAAACCCGGGGACTGTTCCGGTAAGCTCGGGGACTGTTCCGGTAAGATCGAACGCTGCCGCGCTGATGGCGTGTATTTCACACGTTCGTTGGGCAACCCCAAGAGGAAGGTATGATGCGCACAGCAGCAAGTTTTCCCTCAGAAAGAAACCAAGGTTTATCGAACCAGGAGGAGCCAAGAAGCACGTTGAAGGTTGATGGCGGCGGGATGTAGTGCGGCGCAACACCGAGATTCCGGCGCCAACGTGGAACCCGCACAACACAACCAAAGTACTTTGCCCCAACGAAACAAGCTGAGGTTGTCAATCTCACCGGCTTGCTGTAACAAAGGATTAACCGTATTGTGTGGAAGATGATTGTTTGCAGAGAAAACGAGAAAACAAGTATTGCAAGCAGATTTGTATTTCAGTATTAAAGAATGGACCGGGGTCCACAGCTCACTAGAGGTGTCTCTCCCATAAGATAAAAGCATGTTGGGTGAACAAATTACAGTCGGGCAATTGACAAATAGAGAGGGCATAACAATGCACATACATGACATGATAAGTATAGTGAGATTTAATTGGGCATTACGACAAAGTACATAGACCGCCATCCAACCGCATCTATGCCTAAAAAGTCCACCTTCAAAGTTATCATCCGAACCCCTCCAAGCATTAAGTTGCTAAACAACAGACAATTGCATTAAGTATGGTGCGTAATGTAATCAACAACTACATCCTCGGACATAGCGCCAATGTTTTATCCCTAGTGGCAACAAAGACAACACAACCTTAGAACTTTCGTCACTCGTCCTGGTGTCAATGCGAGCATGAACCCACTATCGAGCATAAGTACTCCCTCTTGGAGTTAAAAGTAAAAACTTGGCCGAGCCTCTACTAGAAACGGAGAGCATGCAAGATCATAAACAACACATGTATAATAACTTGATAATTAACATGACATAGTATTCTCTATCCATCGGATCCCGACAAACACAACATATAGAATTACGGATAGATGATCTTGATCATGTTAGGCAGCTCACAAGATCCGACAATGATAGCACAATGGGGAGAAGACAACCATCTAGCTACTGCTATGGACCCATAGTCCAGGGGTAGACTACTCACTCATCACTCCGGAGGCGACCATGGCGGTGTAGAGTCCTCCGGAGATGATTCCCCTCTCCGGCAGAGGTGCCGGAGGCGATCTCCTCGGATCCCCCGAGATGGGATCGGCGGCGACGGCGTCTCCGGAAGGTTTTCCGTATCGTGGCTCTCGGTACCGGGGGTTTCGTCACGGAGGCTTTAAGTAGGCGGAAGGGCAAGTCAAGAGGCGGCACGGGGGGCCCAGACCATAGGCCGGCGCGGCCAGGGGTGGGGCCGCGCCGCCCTAGGGTTTGGCCACCCCGTGGCCCCTCTTCGTCTCGTCTTCGAACTTCTGGAAGCTTCGTGGAAAAATAGGCCCCTGGGCTTTGATTTCGTCCAATTCCGAGAATATTTCCTTACTAGGATTTCTGAAACCAAAAACAGCAGAAAAACAACAACCGGCACTTCGGCATCTTGTTAATAGGTTAGTTCCGTAAAATGCACGAATATGACATAAAGTGTGCATAAAACATGTAGGTATCATCAATAATATGGCATAGAACATAAGAAATTATCGATACGTCGGAGACGTTTCAAGCATCCCCAAGGTTAGTTCTCGCTCGTCCCGAGCGGTGTAAAACGATAACAAAGATAATTTCCGAAGTGATATGCCATCATAACCTTGATCATACTATTTGTAAACATATGTAGTGGATGCAGCGATCATAACAATGGTGATGACATGAGTAAACAAGTGAATCATAAAGCAAAGACTTTTCATGAATAGTACTTCAAGACAAGTATTAATAAGTCTTGCATAAGAGTTAACTCATAAAGCAATAAATCAAAGTAAAGGTATTGAAGCAACACAAAGGAAGATTAAGTTTCAGCGGTTGCTTTCAACTTGTAACATGTATATCTCATGGATAATAGTCAACATAGAGTAATATAACAAGTACAATATGCAAGTATGTAGGAATCAATGCACAGCTTCACACAAGTGTTTGCTTCTTGAGGTGGAGAGAGATAGGTGAACCGACTCAACATAAAAGTAAAGAGAATGGTCCTTCAAAGAGGAAAGCATCGATTGCTATATTTGTGCTAGAGCTTTTATTTTGAAAACATGAAACAATTTTGTCAACGGTAGTAATAAAGCATATGAGTTATGTACATTATATCTTACAAGTTGCAAGTCTCATGCATAATATGCTAATAGTGCCCGCACCTTGTCCTAATTAACTTGGACTACCTGGATCTTTGCAATGCACATGTTTTGACCAAGTGTCACAATGGGGTACCTCCATGCCGCCCGTACAAAGGTCTAAGGAGAAAGCTCGCATTTTGGATTTCTCGCTTTGATTATTCTCAACTTAGACATCCATACCGGGACAACATGGACAACAGATAATGGACTCCTCTTTTATGCATAAGCATGTGGCAACAATTATTATTCTCATATGAGATTGAGGATATATGTCCAAACCGAAACTTCCACCATGAATCATGGCTTTAGTTAGCGGCCCAAAGTTCTTCTCTAACAACATGCATGCTCCAACCATGAAGGTGGTAGATCTCTCTTGCTTCGGACAAGACGGACATGCATAGCAACTCACATGATATCCAACAAAGAATAGTTGATGGCGTCCCCGTAAACATGGTTACCGCTCAACAAGCAACTTAATAAGAGATAAAGTGCATAAGTACATATTCAATACTACAATAGTTTTTAAGCTATTTGTCCCATGAGCTATATATTGCAAAGGTGAATGATGGAGTTTTAAAGGTAGCACTCAAGCAATTTACTTTGGAATGGCGGATAAATACCATGTAGTAGGTAGGTATGGTGGACACAAATGGCATAGTGGTTGGCTCAAGTATTTTGGATGCATGAGAAGTATTCCCTCTCGATACAAGGTTTAGGCTAGCAAGGCTATTTGAAACAAACACAAGGATGAACGGTACAGCAAAACTCACATAAAAGACATATGGTAAACATTATAAGACTCCATACCGTCTTCCTTGTTGTTCAAAACTCAATACTAGATGTTATCTAGACTCTAGAGAAACCAAATATGCAAACCAAATTAGCAAGCTCTAAGTATTTCTTCATTAATGGGTGCAAAGTATATGATGCAAGAGCTTAAACATGAGCACAACAATTGCCAAGTATCAAATTATCCAAGACATTTTAGAGTTACTACATGTAGCATTTTCCAATTCCAACCATATAACAATTTAACGAAGGAGAAACTTCGCCATGAATACTATGAGTAGAACCTAATGACATATTTGTCCATATGCAACAGCGGAGCGTGTCTCTCTCCCATAAAGTGAATGCTAGGATCCATTTTATTCAAACAAAACAAAAAAAAAAAACAAACCGACGCTCCAAGCAAAGTACATAAGATGTGGCCGAATAAAAATATAGTTTCAGGGGAGGAACCTGATAATGTTGTCGATGAAGAAGGGGATGCCTTGGGCATCCCCAAGCTTAGACGCTTGAGTCTTCTTAATATATGCAGGGGTGAACCACCGGGGCATCCCCAAGCTTAGAGCTTTCACTCTCCTTGATCATATTGCATCATACTCCTCTCTTGATCCTTGAAAACTTCCTCCACACCAAACTCGAAACAACTCATTAGAGGGTTAGTGCATAATAAAAATTCACATGTTCAGAGGTGACACAATCATTCTTAACACTTCTGGACATTGCATAAAGCTACTGGACATTAATGGATCAAAGAAATTCATCCAACATAGCAAAAGAGGCAATGCGAAATAAAAGACAGAATCTGTCAAAACAGAACAGTCCGTAAAGATGGATTTTATTAGGCCACCAGACTTGCTCAAACGAAAATGCTCAAATTGAATGAAAGTTGCGTACATATCTGAGGATCACTTACGTAAATTGGCATAATTTTCTGAGTTACCTACAGAGAATTAGACCCAGATTCGTGACAGCAAAGAAATCTGTTTCTGCGCAGTAATCCAAATCTAGTACTTACTTTTCTATCAAAGACTTTACTTGGCACAAAAAAACATAAAAATAAGATAAGGAGAGGTTTCTACAGTAGTAAACAACTTCCAAGACACAAATATAAAACAAAATACTGGAGTAAAAACATGGGTTGTCTCCCATAAGCGCTTTTCTTTAACGCCTTTCAGCCTAGGCGCGTAAAGTGTAACTCAAGTAACATCGAGAGATGAAACATCAACATCATAATTTGTTCTAATAATAGAATCATAAGGTACCTTCATTCTCTTTCTAGGGAAGTGTTCCATACCTTTCTTGAGAGGAAATTGATATTTAATATTACCTTCCTTCATATCAATAGTAGCACCAACGGTTCGAAGAAAAGGTCTTCCCAATATAATGGGGCAAGATGCATTGCATTCAATATCCAAGACAACAAAATCAACGGGGACAAGGTTATTGTTAACCATAATATGAACATTATCAACTTTCCCCAAAGGTTTCTTTTTAGCATTATCAGCCGAGATTAACATCCAAATAACAAGTTTTTCAATGGTGGCAAGTCAAGCATATCATAGACTTTTTAGGCATAACAGAAATACTTGCACCAAGATCACATAAAGCATTACAATCAAAATCTTTGATTCTTATTTTAATGATGGGCTCCCAACCATCCTCTAGCTTTCTAGGAATAGAAGTTTCAAGTTTTAGTTTCTCTTCTCTAGCTTTTATGAGAGCATTTGTAATATGTTTTGTGAAAGCCAAATTTATAGCACTAGCATTGGGACTCTTAGCAAGTTTTTGTAAGAACTTTATAACTTCAGAGATATGACAATCATCAAAATCTAAATCATTACAATCTAAAGCAATGGGATTATCATCCCCAAGGTTGGAAAAAATTTCAGCAGTTTTATCACAAGCGGCTTCAGCAGCTTTAGCAGTCTAGGTAATTTCGCGCGCTTTGCACTAGGAGTAGAAGCATTGCTAACACCAATTATTTTATCATGGATAGTAGGAGGTGCAGCAACATATGAATCATTAGCATTGCTAGTGGTGGTAATAGTCCAAACTTTAGCTACATTTTCTTTTTTAGCTAGTTTTTCATTTTCTTCTCTATCCCACCTAGCTCGCAGCTCAGCCATTAATCTTATATTCTCATTAATTCTAACTTGGATGGCATTTGCTGTAGTAACAATTTTATTTTCAATATCCCTATTAGGCATAACTTTCGATTTCAAAAGATCAACATCAGAGGCAAGACTATCAACTCTAGAAACAAGAATATCAATTTTATTGAGCTTTTCCT
>NC_061511.1:164354521-164360053 GCF_022539505.1 Lolium rigidum | reverse complement strand
CCACTCCATAGCTGCATCATATCTTTTATCAGTGGCTGCATAAATACATGAAAATCTTTCCCTGGGGAATACTTTCCGGGGATTAGCAATGCCATCATGTAATTCGATTGATCCATGCACATCCATGGTGGGAAGTTGTAAGGAATCACAAAAACAGGCCACATACTTGTAAGGATTACTCATACTTCCAAAAGGACTGAAGCCGTCTCGTGGCAAAACCTAGTCTTATGTTACGAGGATCTTTAGCAAACCAATCAAACTTGCCATCAAAGTGCTTCCATGCCTCACCATCGGCGGGGTGCCTCGGTACATTGCGCTCAACAACCCTCTTCTCTTTGTGCCATCTTGTATGTGTCGACATTTCCTTTTTAACAAATAGTCTCGCAACCTTTTAATTATAGGAAAGTACCTTAACACCTTGTGAGGGATTTTCTTTTTTCCGAATAGGGTCTCTATATCTTGATAATCCACAAACATGGCAGTTCGTATCGTCCTTGTGATCTCCCCAAAATAAAGAACAATCAAACTTGCATGCATGAATTGTCTCATAACCAAGCCCAACATCGAAAAGAACACTCTTAGCATCGGCATATGATTTGGGAAAGTCCACATCCGGCAAAGCTGTACGTAAAAGCTGAAGTAAGAGATCAAATCCTCTGTTTGTTATCCGAGCTGTATGATTTGACATGAAGGAGCTTAATGATGAACGACAACCTAGTGAAAGAGGTGCATCCCTCATAAAGTTCTTTTTTCGCTGACTCAATTAGATTAGCATACAGATTTGGCAGGTCGGGACCTTTATTTCCGGACATCGCAGTTCATCGATCATACTAGACGAATCATCAACATAAGAAACACCAATGTCTTCCTCTTCATCGTTGTCACTATCATACGCACCATCATCGTTTCTATCCCGCCCTTCGTCATCACTAAAATCTTCCCCATGTCTAGTCCATCTTGTATACGTCATGGACATACCTGAACAATTGCAGTGATCCTCGACTGTTTTTATATCCTGACGTATCAGATTTAGGCAGTCCTTGCAAGGGCACAAGATTGGTTCATCTGTATTGTCCAAGTGTTCTCGCGCAAAATTGATGAAATCCCTAACACCTGCCATGTACTTTGTTGTGAACTTCGGGTGCCATCGGTTATCCAACTTCGATCCATTGCCTACAATTCAGTTAAGAACATGCCAACGTTCTTCGAACGGATCTTGACAACCGATTAAAAAATCTAGACCTAACGAACAATCGGGACAACTCACCGATGATGCGTCTCGCCGCCACCACAATGGAGCCTTCACGGAATTCTTCTCACCTCGACGAGAACCCTAGTCGATTCGGCCGATTAGCAAGAGCACCTATATAGGCCGTGTTACGCTAGCGGCGCGACTTAAACGAGGCACCCTCGGCCGACATAAATATTAATAAGGGAATTATTATGTCGTAACATCTAGATCACACCATTGAAATAAATATGTAGAATAGACTACTTACGGATCCGGATCAAAATTCCATATCTACCTTAGCGGTAAGACTCCGCGTCGGTCACGCCGAAGCCCTTGTTCGATTCTTCCAAACCACAATTTTTACTTAATTAAATATGTTCCCGACAACTGGGTCACGCATGATATATAAAACTAATAACATTTAATAAAGTAACTTAGTAATATTTCGTCACCTCGATCTTTGATTTCGTCACCTATTAACAGACACGATGGAAGCCCTTCCCGCTTGGGTAATGGGTGACGATTTTTTCTTGACGAGGAATCATACCGTCAAGCATTACCTTAAATGCTTGACGAAAGATGAATTCGTCACCTATAAGGACACATCCATGACGGTATGCATTTTTGTCACCAGGGTTTTCGTCAACAAATCTCCCATCTCTTGTAGTGACTGTCGAGCTCTTTCACGGCGCTGCGGAGCCGCATGAAGTGCTCCTCGGACGACCGGTCCCCAACTGGATCAGGTGCCGGCAGCCTGTCCTTGCCCAAGCCGCGGGTCGCCGGAGTCATGTCCGCGGCGTTCCACTTCTGGGCGTAGGGCAGGAGATGCCCCAGGTCCCGGCCTCGGCGTTGAAACTCAGTAATACGACCAAGAAGACCGGTGGCCTTCGTGGCGGTATCCCCGGCGGCCTTGGAGACATGCGGCACCGCAGGGCTCGGCCGGCGGCAGAAGGGGCGCTAGAGGCCGTCGCCTTCCCCTTGATAAGCTTGGAGGTCTTGGGCGGCGGCGCGGTAGGAGCGGCCCCGAGAGGTTTGGCGCGAGGAGTACCTGGTGGCGGCATGAGGATGGTTCGTGGAGACCGGGAGCGGCGGGCGCGTCACCCGGTTTGGAACCTTCCGGCGCGGAAGATTCCGGCGCGGAAGTTGTCGTCTTTTCAAGGACGGGAGGAGCTGGAGGCTCCGCCCGCCCGGCTTCTTCTTCTCCGGCGCCGATGTTGCTGGCGCCGGTATCCTGGTTCTCTGAGAAGAGGGAGGGATTCTCCTCCGTGCGGTGATCTGATGATGAAGGGGCCGCACGCCCCGAATTTGTTGTGCCCCCGAAAGGGAGGCAGAGTGTTCTGAGGCACCGGGTGGTGCCGGGCTTGAGCGAGGAGGAGGGGTTGAAGTCCTTGCGGAATCTTCGGAGCCCGATGGCCTTGGGCCAAGCTTGAGCGCGAGGGCTGAGAAAAAGAAAGAAAGACAGGTTGGAAAAGAGCAACCGGAAAAAAGAACTTGGCAAAAAAGAGGCAAGCCGGAAAATGAAAAACTTACCCGGAAGAAGTTGGCATCGCCTTGCGCCCGTAGCGACGCATGCCCACTTGCTTCTCCCCCACGGGCTCGGTCCGGAAGCGCTTGGAGGGAGGGGCCCGGCTGGCACCGGCATCAGATGCCGGCTGCTTGTTCTTTTGGCCCTGGGCCATGAGTCTGTCCACAAACTCGGAGCCGGCCTCGGCGCGCAGGGGCGGCACGCGCTCATGGATCTATGGATTGAGTATGGCTAAGAAGCAATTCGCAGGAAAGCGATAATGGAAAGGTAAAAGAAACCGGAAAAGAAAATACCTCAAGCGTGGTCAAGTCGTCAGAGGACCCGGTTGGCGCCGGCGGATTCCGGCCAAGATGCGCAGCCGGGGTCTTGCCCATCTTCAGATCCTTCCAAAAGATGTAGGGATCTGGGTCAAAGGAGTCAAGGGCGCGAGGCTGGCAAGGTCCACGCCGCTCTGCTTCAATGAGGGGGAAGCGGTCCATGGCCTGAAACATGAAAAAAGTAAGATTAGCAGGAGCAGAAAGTTACCGGCCAAAAACAACCCCGGTCGCATAATCCCTTACTTCTTGGGTCGGAGGGTTATTAGTGCCGAGGGGAGGAGGCCCCATTCCCAGTCAAATGGCATAGCAGTTTGGCAAATCTGCTTAGCCTTGCGAACAACGTCCTTCTTGCTAAGCGGACGGCCTGTGATCTTGGTAGGATCGCCTGGGCCATACATCTCGCTCATCCTATGTGCGCGGCGCTTTAGAGGAAGCACCCGGCGTGAAATAAAGGTGCGGATGATATCATCCGAGCAGATGTTGGTCTCCTTCTTCAAAGAAGCCAAGAAGCGTACCACCCGGTTGGTTTCGGCATGATCCGTCTTCGGGTTGTAGCTCCGAGTTGGTTTCGTTGGGAGGCCCCGCTTGATAAGGAGGAAGATCAATAAGATCGGCACGGCCGCTGTTCTTCACGTAGAAAAAGGTTCCTTGCCAGACGCGGCAGGATTCGAGGCCGGCAAATTTAAGGAAAGGGCTCCCCTGGCGAGAGCCAACGATACAAGATCCGCACTCCACGGGCGGCTTGGGCTTAGGGATCTCCTTGCCCTGAACGGAGTTGATCCGCAAGCAAAATAAACGGGCAAACGTCTCACGAGTGGGACGAATGCCGATATAGGCCTCCATGAAGGTGGCATAGCAAGAAAGGTAGAAGATGGCGTTGCCAGGGAGATGGTGAGGTTGGAGTTCGTAGAAATCTAAAAACTCACGAAAGAAAGGGGAGGCAGGAAGGCCGAAGCCACGCTCAAAGTGAGCAAGAAAGACAACATATTCATCGGGCTCAGGGTCCGGTTCGATTTCGTCGTCAGGAATCCGGCAAGAGACTCCTTCCGGAATCCTTCGGGACCGGTATAACCAGTCAATCTCGAGTTCGGTGACACTGGAGCCCATCCAGGCCCCGCGGGTGATTGGGGAAGGTTCTGCGCCGGATGATTGGCTGGAGCTACTAGAGGCTTGGCCAGAGCCACTCGCTTCTTGGCTACCGGAAGCTTGGCTAAAGCTACCGGATTCTAGATGGCCACCGGATTCTTGATGGCTACCGGATCCCCGCTGGTCGCCGGAATCGGTCTCCATCGGATCTGGAGCGGTGGATTCACCGGGAGATTGATTACGGTGTCTAATAGAAAGGGAAGAAGAAGATGCGGAGGAAGATTCCTCGTCAGACATTAGGTGGGAAGGCGAAAAAACAGAAATCCCACACTTGGACCCCGCGTGAAGATCTACGAATAAGAAGAAAACCAAAGAAAAAGAGGAAATAAGAACACCGTAGACCCAAGATCTGAAAAGCAAGCAAATAGCAAGCAAAGCAAGATTGGTACCAACCTTGAGCGGCGCAGTCGCAGAGGAAGGTGTTCGCCGGTGGTGGAGCGGACCTGCGGTCGCCGACGAGCACCGTCGACGGCGAGGCGGAGAAGCTCGCGAAGGAGCGAGAATGCAGCGGGCGCGGTGGAGCTGCTGCAAGAAATTCCCGCACAGCGAGGTCCGGCGGAAGCACGGCGTGAGTTCGCCGGGTGCCGGAACTGGAGCAAGCGACGGCGGACGGAGAGCGGCGGAAGCACAAAGGCGAGGAGCACTGTGCGCGAAAGATGAAGAATGCGAAGAAGAGGAAGAAGAAGGAGCAGTTGTGCTTATAAAGGAGAGAGAGGATGGGCTGAAAACCGCTGGGCCGCGGCGGATCGCCTCGCGGGCCGCGACGGTTCGCGCCACGGGCCGCCACGTGGCAAAGAGGTACACGCGAGAAAAGAGGAGGCCACACGGAGGCGCACACGGGATCCAAAGCGGTTAGTGGGATCCGCAGTGACGCATTAAATGGGCGCGCGGGAGTCGAAGCGAAGTGACAACTGACACTGCCACGACATTCACAGTGCGCATGTCAGCGACGAGCGCGGGGCCCAAAATATTCTCGACACCGCCGAGGAAGTATTTAATGACCATAGATGCCGGAGGATAAGACACCGGATAATACCTTAAGGAGAAGAGATAGCGATGATCTGGGCAAAGATGCCGGATCCAAGCCTAAGGCCGGATAGATTAAACCGGTATCCTAAAAGAAAGAACTCGGCATGGTCCGTTGGATAGGATCCGCCGGACTATACCAGCTTCGGGGACTAATGTTGGGGGATGACCCCGGTATGCCAAAGGCATGCCAAACCGGATGGTTTGAGCCATCAAGATACCGGTTTAATGTTCGTACCGGAACTTAAAGATAAGAACTTAGCTAAGTGGAGCTAAGCCGGTATCCC
>NC_061511.1:164297021-164349521 GCF_022539505.1 Lolium rigidum | reverse complement strand
GGGGCTGGTTGTGGCAATCTCGTGATCTCACATCTAGTCCTAGCAGCGAGATGGGGAGACATGGCTGCTGGTAAACACCAAACTCTAACTCGGGTCATGGAGGGTGGTGGGACGTCGATGTGCCATTACCTTGTTGAAGGCACCGACTTTCCAACCAATGTCTACTCGCTCGTGCTGCTCCGAAGGAAACCCCGAATCTAGATATCTTGGATCGGACGATGGCGACGCTTTCTACATCGTTTGCCCTCTTGGGGCATCATTTGGAGCTGCCACTAGATGGTGGGCGGGAAATGCAGGATTGTTGTGCATCTACCATGTCAATGACAGCGAGTCCCAGCGGAAAGCTGGGCCTCGGTGATTAACTGACGTGATGGACTCACGTAGGGCAGTGGCGTACGTTGTCCGGTGCCATGGCGGCGTCGATGGCAGGCCTGATAAGGGCTATGCAGATCTCTGCTGTGAAGATAGACCATCGGTGATGGCTTCTGAAGCGAGTTCATGAGGGGCACGCTAAGGATCTGCTAGACCGTATATGTGCTCATGTTTCACCATATGATGACTCGATGCCCCGGTAAGTAGTTGATGGGGTCTTGTTTGTATTTTTAGGGCATAAGGTCCTACCGACATGTTCATCCACCCATTGTTGGCTTTGTAGGTGTTTAGTGGTGGCTTCGGATTTTATGATACATGCTCTTAATAAATCTTTGCTGAATAAAATCTAAATAAAAGTTGTATGCCTCGATTGATGTTAAGGCTGGGAGCTTTTCCTTTTTGAAAAAAAATTCCCCGCCACCTTTAACATCTAAATAACAATGATATTTTTTTTAGAAAGAGAACATCTAACAATCAAGTCCCAACTTTGGTTTCACACCTCCAAAACCGTTAGAGCGCCACGAATCAAATCCCAACGGACGGCGATCGACAGGCCAGGAATCGGAAGCTGCTGGAAAGGCCCCCTCCGATATCTCAATTCAGGCAGGTTCAGATTTCATTTCGCAACCGAATAGGAAACGCATGGAAATGGCGAGCGACATGTTTGTGTACTAGACTAGTAATAGCCCGAGCAGCACATTCAACACTCCATTGGAAAGAGCTACGGATACGCAACTTTTGAGATCCAAAAAGGAAGATCGATGATGGTGGAGGAGCGACGAAAGAGACGGATGTGTCAAGATGAAGCCGCTGCCTTGGAGAGTGGTGGGATTCGGCGGTTGATGCATGGGTCCAGTCACAAAACACACGCTTGCAGATACACATGCTAGCTACTACCATGCTGCAATGGCCAGCCAGCCTTTGCACCATCTTTTCTCCCCTAAGATAGTGTTTGCGAAGAGGAAAAGATGGCGTGTAGGGCTGTTAAGCCCAGGCCGCGGCTAGTCGACTAGCATGCAACGCCAATGGGGCAATGAGTTGGGCATGTTGTAGTCTTGTAGGCAAGACAAAGCGGCAAAGGAGGCGTCCGGGAAAGAAGGGTAGTTTTTAGTCTGCTTTTCTACGTGATTTACCTCCTGCATGCTCTGTGATTACAGGCTAACAGCCAGCAAATGTCCTGGTGTGAATGGCAATTGAGAGGTGAAAATTGGAAATGAGGAAAGATAGATAAATCTATAGCCATCACCATCAGACTATTTTTATAAAGTGAATCTATAATTTAGCATTAGGAACTCTTTTTTTTTGCGAGAAAAAAGATTATACTAATGCATCGTTCCTTACATAAAAATCCAGAAACATAAGAAAATTACGCATAAGTCCTCCAGATCCCGACCATGCTGGTGGCCAGAACAGCCTGGTGGGGCGCCGCTGCCACTGCTCCACTCGATGCCTCGGATGGGAGGAAGGCCCTCTGCAGCTGGGAAGTCGCTGGACTACCAGATCCAAAGATTCGACTCCCTAGACCATCATCGTCGCCGCGATGCATCACCATACAACCTTCTTCTCCAACTTCGACAACCGGATCCGCCGCCACTCGGGATCCGGGGAGGCCTTGACACGCCAAACAGATTCAAGGATCTGCTGGTGATACTTACCGCATGTACTCGATTGAGTCCGTATCCATTTCTTTTTTGTCCACAAGATTTTAAGAGACTCACACATAGCACATGCACAAAAAATAGATGTCCATTTTTTGGAGCATGCTTGTATCCTCTACCGAGCCTCGGGAAAACCAAAGATGCACTAGCAGTGTGCCATTGTGTCGGGTTTTTCTTCACGCTAAAAACGCGTGAATTTACCGGTGCTATTTTTTAGTAGATATTTGAAGGCTGCAACTGCAAGTAAGTATCTTTGCTTTGAAAAAAATCAAGGAGATTTTGGCGGCACTCTCCTTGTCCCCGTCTCCGCGTGCCCTTCCCTTCATTATCCTAATGCGCGAGGTGCAGGAGGAGCAGATATAACCCCTAAGGAAGCATGTGACACCACACGACGACATTGCCTTCTGCATGCGGGCACGACAACCATATCCACCTCGTGGACGGATCACCTTCCACCGCCCGAAGAAGGATCAGGGCTCCCGACGAAGAAGGCCAAGATGAGCTTTGTTTGTGGAGGCCCGGAGGTAGGAATAGTTGCGCGGCGTCGACCCATGCAATAACCCAGGACCTGCGCTCACTCTCCACCGCCTCGCCATCTTGACCATTGCATTGCGTTGGTTGATCCGCCACCGCCGCCAGCAGCATTAGCTCTTTAGAGGGAGCAAGTTCGTGACTTCCTCATCGGACCCCTTCAGCGTAATGTGGTACGATCTCAGCCTGGTCTATTTGGTGTTGGTCTTTATCAGATGAGCAGTCCGAACTCGGTGACCGCGCTAGTGCGGCATGGATAGTTCCAGATTCAAAATCGGCTGTTGCGGTTTGTGCATGTGGGTGAGGCGCCCCAGAATCATCGTGCAACGCTTGGATTTCGTCGAGGATGGTTAATGTTCCTTGGGGTTCACCCAGATTACCGCAATGACTTAGACATTGCGCAGGCAGTGGCGACGTTTGGTCATACATGGAACAGTCATGATCCTGTCACTGATAGGGTCCTGGTGTATGCATCTTTCCACTCTCCACAGCTGGTGCCTCGTGATGTTGTCTTTGCCAGATTTGCTACAGTAGGGGGGAGCTAAGGAGTCTTGGACGGCTCCAGTCAATATCCTGACAGCAGACTCCGCAGATTCATTGCGGATCAGATGCCAATAGATGGGAACCCACGTCCTTTCCCGGGAGAGTTGCTGCCTAACAACAATTTGTTTGTCAACCCACACTTCACAGAGATTGGATGGGATGCAGTGCAGGATCTTGGACAGGAGCAACATGGAGGTCAAGGTGGAAATCTTGGGCAGCAAGGGGGCTGGGGTCAGATGGACCATGGCCAGCATGGTGGCTGGGATCAGGGGGACAATGCTCAGCAGGGGCAGGGAGTATTGCAAGAGATGCAGAAATCCATGGTCATTAACTTATCTGACAGCTCTAGCTCATCTGTCAATATGATGGAAGTGTAGAAACAACATCAGCAAGATGGCATGCAAATGCTTCATAATGTTCTAAATATTGGGATGGCTTACACTGTATTTGGGCCTGCATTGCCTCCTAGGATGGTGTGTGCAAAGGCCCTAGACCTGGCTCTTCCTTCACTTTATAGCAGATATGTGCCTAAGACCAAGTTCATCACCTCTTTTGTCTTTCTGAAGAAACTATCTGGGGACTGGGGTAAGTCTATCAGTTGTTAACTTGCAATTGGGAGACAAGCAGTTGAAGACTTCTACTGAACCAAGCAGTTTCCAGATAGTTCTGTTTGCTGAAGGTGATGAGAGGGGTGGACATGGCTTGCAGCAGGGGTCAAGCATTTCAAAGATTAAAATAAGAAGGGCAAAGTCTGCTGCATCTTTAGTTCAGCCTACTGAAAGGAGATTCACAAGGAGCTGTCTCAAAACTGATGGGTACAGACCAGCTCCTATCCTGGCTGTGCAACCCAAGATCAAGAAGAAGATTAGATCAAAGAACTTATTATTGACTCTGGAGCAGGAGGCAAAGCAACAGGAACATGGGGAAGAGCAAGGACAGGAGGAGCAAGCACAAGCGCCAGTACCACCTATTCCTTTGGAAGTGATGCAGAGAGTTGGTCAATCTTTGGGAATTGCAGCTGGAAGGTTGAGCAAGGAGCAGCTTGAGGCTGCACCTGGTGGCAAGAAGGGAGAAGAACCCACTGATGATTAAGCAAGTCTTGCTATTCAAGTCATGCAGTCTGGCTGCTATTGGTGTGATGCTTTTGATAACCTAGGAGGGCATGCTGTGTGGGTCCTATTAGTTGATTTTGTGAAGGAGAACTGTGGTGTCTATGTCAGTGGGGTGGATTTTGTTATTATCTGTACTTATGTCACTGCGGTGGGTTTCTTTGTCAGTAATGTTGCTCTTATGGCTGGGGTATTAAAGTTCTGTTATATTATGAATATACTTTGCATTATGTGTCAACTTGGTGATGATTCATATGTTGTTCTTAATGAGTACACTCTATAAGAGAAAATGGCGTGTATTTTGCTGGAATGTTCGTGGACTAAATTCTGATAATAGACAAAGAGAAGTGAGATCAAAAATTGAAGAGATTGAGTGTGATGTTATATGTTTACAAGAAACTAATGTGAATGTTTTGATTGGAAACTCATTAGGAAATTTTGCCCAGAGAGATTTGATAATTTTGCTTTTGCTCCATCAGTGGGAGCTTCTGGTGGTATAATTGTCCTTTGGAACTCCTCTGTGTTCTCTGGATTGTTGGTACAGTCAATTAAGTATGGGGTGCAAGTGGAATTCACATCAGTACATAACAATGATTGTTGGAACTTGGTTTGTGTCTATGGCCCTTGTCAAGGTCAAGAAAGAGACAATTTTGTTCCTTGGTTATATAATCTGCATATTCCTCCTGAAGATAATTGGATAATTTTGGGAGATTTTAATTTTGTGAGATCACAGGATAATAGGAATAAACCTGGGGGATATCAATGACATGTTTTTGTTCAATGAAATAATCGGGCACTTGGGTTTATTAGAACTACCCATCAAAGGTAGAGCTTACACATGGTCTAACATGCAAAAAGATCCATTACTAGAGAAGTTGGATTGGTTCTTTACCAGTGCTAATTGGATATCTGATTACCCAAATACAATGGTGTTCCCCCTTGCAAAAATTGGATCTGACCATGTTCCTTGTGTGCTCAATGTGGATACTAATATACCCAAGGCTGTTCTTTTGAGATTTGATAATTATTGGGTTAATATGCCTGGATTTATGGAGTGTGTTCAAAAATCTTGGGACATGGGGTCTACAAGGCCCTATAGTTCAGCTATATTGACAGACAAGTTCAAAACGTTGAGGCATGAGCTCAAGAAATCGCATGCCAGTTTGGCCAAACTAAAGCAAATTATCAAGAGTTGTAATAATGTGATTCTCCTAATGGATTCTTTGGAGGAACAGAGGCCTTTACATATAATGGAATTTAATTTTAGGAAAATTGTGAAGATGCATCTAGATGATTTGCTTTTAGCTGAATGTAATTATTGGAGGAAACGTTGCACTATACGTTGGATCAAACTTGGGAAGGATAACACAAAATTCTTTCATGCAATGGCCACTGAAAGATACAGAAGAAATACTATTGAAATGATAAGAGATGATGATGGGAATGTAGTAACTGATCATGATAGTATGGAAGGTTTATTTTGGAGAGAATATAAGGAGAGAATGGGTAGATCAGAGCCTATTTCGATGCAATTTGATCTGGATAGAATCCTGCATAGAGTTGATGGATTGCAGGAATTGACTAAACCTTTTGAGGAGAAAGAAATGGATGAAGTCATCAAGCATTTGCCAGTTGATAGAGCTCCTGGGCCAGATGGATTTAATGGGATGTTTTTGAAAAAGTGCTGGCCCATTATTAAGAAGGATTTTTACAAACTAGCTGCTGATTTTCATGATGAATCCATCGAACTGAAGAATATTAATGGTTCTTTTATTACCTTGGTGCCCAAGAAACCTGTGCCAGTGCAAGTGAATGGTTTTAGGCCTATCTCATTAACAAGTGTGTGTGTTAAATTCCTTACCAAGTTGACTGCAAAGAGATTGCAAGACAAAATTCTTTCATGCACTCACAAAAACCAGTATGGTTTCTTGAGAGGCAGATCCATCCAAGATTGTTTGGCATGGTCATTTGAGTATTTGTTCTTATGTCAAGCCTCAAAAAAGCCAATCATAATTCTTAAGTTAGATTTTGCTAAATCTTTTGATACTATTGAGCATGAGGCAATACTTCAAGTGATGAAGCATAAAGGCTTTAATGATAAGTGGATCTGTTGGGCTAGGATTATTTTATCCACTCGCACATCTTCTATTCTTTTGAATGGTATACCTGGGAAGCAATTTGAGTGTAAAAGAGGTGTTAGGCAGGGTGATCCTATATCTCCTCTGTTTTATCTTTTTGGTTCTGACTTGCTTCAGTCAGTTCTCAATGATTTGGTGCAACAGGGGTTATTGTCCCTGCCTATCCTTATCAATGATCCTGATTTTCCTATTGTGCAATATGCTGATGACACTTTGCTTATCTTGCCTGCTGAAAAGGAACGGTTGTTGCTGATAAAAGAGGCCTTGAGGAAATTTTCTATGTCAACTGGCCTGAAAATAAATTTTGATAAATCACAGATGTTGCCAATTAATGTGCCAGAGGATTTTCTGCAAGAGTTGGCTGCTGTGTTTGATTGTCAGGTTGGTAAGATGCCTTTTACCTATCTAGGCTTGCCAGTTGGAACTACCAAACCTACTATCACTGAATTGTCCCCTTTGGTTTGCCGTTTGGAAAGGAAGCTATCATCTAGTTCTAGTTTTTATCTCAAGGAGCACGTTTGCAACTCATCAATTCTGCCCTGACCTCCATGCCATTGCATTTTCTATGTTCCTTGTAGTTGCCTATTGGATTGACTAATCAATTGGATAGAATATTGAGACACTGCTTGTGGAGGGATAAGGATGGTATGCCTAAACAGTCCCTGCCAGCCTGGGATATGATATGTAAGCCTAAGTTAAAAGGAGCCTTGGGTATTATAAACTTTCAGAAGCAGAATTTGTTGATCAAATATCTGGATAAGTTTTATAATAAGAAGAACCTGACTTGGGTGGACCTGGTGTGGTTTGCACATTATCAGGGTAAGGTGCCTCATGAGGAGAAACTATGTGAATCCTTTTGGTAGCGTGATGTTATGAAACAGGTTGATAATTTGAGGGGAGTGGCAACTATAATCCATGGTAGAGGAGATACTATGCTTTTTTGGTCAGATAATTGGAAAGTTAATGGTTCATCTATGCCCATGAGTCATAGATATCCTAGATTATTCTCTTATGCATTATTCCCTAATGCTTCTTTGGTGAAGATGTTTTATGAGGAGGATTTGGATTAAATGTTCTATTGGCCACTCTCTACACAAGCATATCAGGAGCTTGTTGAGGTAAAGCAAATTATGCAGTCTAATCCACTGACACAGGCAAAGGATCAATGGGTATATGTTTGGGGTGATCAATATGCTTCTGCCAGTTTCTATAAGCAAATTCATGATTATATACAGGTGCCTAATGTATACACATGGCTTTGGAAATCATGTTGCATTATGAAACATAAGGTGTTTGCTTGGCTATTGCTGTCAGATAGGTCGAATACAAGAGATTTGCTCAAAAGAAGACATTGGCATGTTACTGAGGATGAGCACTGTGTTCTCTGTCCAGGAAGAGTTTTTGAGGATCGTATCCATTTATTTTTTGAATGTAATTTCATTGTGAGAATCTGGAATAACCTGCAAATTGAATGGACTGGAAATGATGATATGCAGCAAGTGTTGGCAAGGGCAAGGAAAAGTTTTTCTCAGCCTTTTTTCATGGAAATGCTCATTCTGGCCTATTGGAATATTTGACTGCTCAGAAATGGAAGGATATTTAGTGATAAAGCCTGCTCTTTCACTAGATGGAAGGGGAAGTTTATTCATGATATATCTTTGCTGCAACATAGGATCAAAGCAAAACATAAGGATAGGTTGCTCTCCTGGATTAGGTCTCTGCCTTAGAGCCTTGCTCCTACATGTGTGCTTGTCTTTCTGTTGTACATAGATATTCTTTTAACTTTCTTTTGTACATAGTTATTTTTTAATAATATAATAAATTACTGTGGGGCCTTTGCCTCACAGTCCTGGGTTTCAAAAAAAAAAAAGAATCAAGCAACGGCCTGGGAGCGATGGTGGATCCCTTGTCCATTGGCATTGCAAGTTGGAGCGCGAGACGGGCAACTATGTCGACCTCGACGAGAATGACAAGGGGGACATGTTTAGGATTTATTTTAATTTAGTTTAAATTTTAGATGAATTTCATTCAACTTTGTAAAATATAACAAAATATGATAAAAATTTGTTTCATGATTGATTTTTTTTTTTAAAAATCCTATGAGGGGTGCGGTTTGGGGGGAGGCGCACTCATACGCGGCTACTAGTTGTGGCACTATTGCTTGACGACCTATGGAGGCGACTCGAGTTGTTCTAGGACATGTATAGTTAGGATATATCAGGTCATATGGGTGTTCGGATAAATAAAAAAGGGAAGCAGCTAGCATACCGTATAAACCGGAAGCATCAGCCGCCTCTACGGCAGTTCGATCTAGTTAAGTGAGTGAATCTCGCGCGTCTGATCACGGTACAAAAGTGGTTCGTATCTATAACTTTTCTTCTAAAATATGTAACATTTATTCCCAACATGTTTTTGTCAGTGGTACAAAAAAAATCCCACATAATTCCGTATATAACCTTTTTCTCCATGTATGTAACATTTTTGAAAATGTTACATTATTTTGCATTATTTCTCAGCAGTATATCGAACATTTTTTTCTAAGTCCTCCAACATTATAGAAACACATATGTAACATCGGTGCAATCTATCTGATGTGATACATACCAAAATCATTGTACCACTTTGACCATGCTAACACCACAAAAAGCTATGTACACATCTACAAATCGGAACATCGAGTGTAAGGGCATCTCCAACGGGGCGACGCAAACGGACGCTAAGCGACCGTTGATACGCGTACAGCACGCGTCCGTTGGGAACCCCAAGAGGAAGGTGTGATGCGTACAGCGGCAAGTTTTCCCTCAGAAAGAAACCAAGGTTTATCGAACCAGGAGGAGCCAAGAAGCACGTTGAAGGTTGATGGCAGCGGGATGTAGTGCGGCGCAACACCAGGGATTCCGGCGCCAACGTGGAACCTGCACAACACAACCAAAGTACTTTGCCCCAACGAAACAGTGAGGTTGTCAATCCCACCGGCTTGCTGTAACAAAGGATTAGATGTATAGTGTGGATGATGATTGTTTGCAGAAAACAGTAGAACAAGTATTGCAGTAGATTGTATTCGATGTAAAAGAATGGACCGGGGTCCACAGTTCACTAGAGGTGTCTCTTCCATAAGATAAATAGCATGTTGGGTGAACAAATTACAGTCGGGCAATTGACAAATAGAGAGGGCATGACAATGCACATACATGATATAATGAGTATTGTGAGATTTAATTGGGCATTACGACAAAGTACATAGACCGCTATCCATCATGCATCTATGCCTAAAAAGTCCACCTTCAGGTTATCATCCGAACCCCTTCCAGTATTAAGTTGCAAACAACAGACAATTGCATTAAGTATGGTGTGTAATGTAATCAATGACTACATCCTCGGACATAGCATCAATGTTTTATCCCTAGTGGCAACAGCACATCCACAACCTTAGAACTTTCGTCACTCGTCCCGCATTTAATGGAGGCATGAACCCACTATCGAGCATAAATACTCCCTCTTGGAGTTAAGAGTAAAAACTTGGCCAGAGCCTCTACTAATAACGGAGAGCATGCAAGATCATAAACAACACATAGGTAATAGATTGATAATCAACATAACATAGTATTCTCTATCCATCGGATCCCGACAAACACAACATATAGAATTACAGATAGATGATCTTGATCATGTTAGGCAGCTCACAAGATCCGACAATGAAGCACATGAGGAGAAGACAACCATCTAGCTACTGGTATGGACCCATAGTCCAGGGGTGAACTACTCACTCATCACTCCGGAGGCGACCATGGCGGTGAAGAGTCCTCCGGGAGATGATTCCCCTCTCCGGCAGGGTGCCGGAGGCGATCTCCTGAATCCCCCGAGATGGGATTGGCGGCGGCGGCGTCTCTGGAAGGTTTTCCGTATCGTGGCTCTCGGTACTGGGGGTTTCGTCACGGAGGCTTTAAGTCGGCGGAAGGGCAGGTCAAGGGGCGTCACGAGGGGCCCACACACCAGGGCCGCGCGGCCAGGGCCCAGGCCGCGCCGCCCTGTTGTGTCGCCACCTCGTGGCCCCACTTCGTCTATCCCTCGGTCTTCTGAAAGCTTCGTGCAAAAATAGGACCCTGGGCGTTGATTTCGTCCAATTCCGAGAATATTTCCTTACTAGGATTTCTGAAATCAAAAACAGCAGAAAACAACAACTGGCTCTTCGGCATCTCGTTAATAGGTTAGTGCCGGAAAATGCATAAATACGACATATAATGTGTATAAAACATGTAGATATCATCAATAATGTGGCATGGAACATAAGAAATTATCGATACGTCGGAGACGTATCAACCGTTTGCGTCCGCCGGGCCGAAAAATGCGTCTGGTACCACCTCTAGCGGGGCGAAAAAGTGACAGGACCGTTTGCGTCTCCGTGGACGGTGCGCGGTTGCGAAAAGTGTCCGCGTTGGGTGCATCCAGGCCCGGTCGGCAGTGACTAGGTAAGCAAAATATTTTTTCATTACTATTGATTGGCCAAAAGAAACATCTTTACAGAGATGGTTAGTCGAGTTAACCTAAAACTACAACGGCCGTACCTACTCGCAGTTGCGGCGGCCTAGCACGGCCTCGGTTACTCGTAGTCGCGCGGCCTATTACTGGCCTCCGGAGGGGCCGGCGCCGTCATCGAAGCGCGAGCGCTTCGTGCACTCCGCACGCCGCGCACGCCGCACATTTGTCACCTCGTCCCGCATGCTTCGTTCGAGGGCCTCGGCCAGAGTGGAGTCCCACAGATTCTCCTGGCCATAGAGTTGGCCTCCGCCTCCGCCGTCGCTGCCTGGGCCACCGCCGCCGCCTCGGTCGCCTGGGCCGCCGCCTGCAACCCCGCCAGCTGGGCGTGGAAGCGGGCCCTGTCCCTAGCCGCCTCCGCCACCGCTTCGTCCCTGGCGGCGATGGCGCCCGCCAGCTCCCGGTTCTCCTGCTCGACCCGCGCGGGACAAGGGCCCCTCCGCTCGAGCGAGTCCAGGTCGGAGCACATGTACCCCCGAGCCATGGCGATCACATAGCTGTGGGCTTCCTCCTCCACTGCCCAAGCCTGACGGCGCAGGGCGTCCCCAGCCAGGGTCTCGAAGGACGCGACCAGAGCGAACTGGTCGCCGGCGCACTCGAAGCGGCCGGTTACGGGGGCGTCGTCGCCGGCGATGTCGTGGATGACGGCGTCCGCTGGTGGGCCGCCGGAGGGGCCGCCATCGTCGTCCGCGCCTCCGCGAGCGCCTCCCTGGCGTCAGCGAGCTCGGCCCTGGCGTCGGCGATTTCCGCCCTGGTCGGCGCGAGGCGCCCTTCCGCGCGCTCTGCCGCCTCCGCAACCTCCGCCTCCGCCGTCTCTATTTCCAGCTGCTCCGCCTGAACGCCGGCGGCGACTAGCTCCTCGTCCTCCTCCGGGTGGACGTGGTGGCACATCTGAACTACCTGTTCCCAACTAAGGTTGTGGTCGGCCATGGATTGATGCTAGGGTTTAGCTTGAGGTGTGCCCGTCACCCCCGCCGGTGTCCAACATATATAGCCACGGCGGGGCGGGAACGACCGTCGTCGCGCGGGAACAGTTAATCACCGACGGCAGTCCTCGACGGGACGTAAAACGCCATTAACGACCTTGACGTTGTCGCCGCTAAAAAAATGCGTCCGCACCGCTGGAGGTACCCGACGCAAACGGTCGCCCTGGGCTACATGGCATCCACGAGCCGACGCAAACGGACACAATCGGACATTTCGGACGTCCGAAATGCGTCGGCCCGTTGGAGATGCCCTAACATTGAAAAAAAAATCTAAAAGCTGATCTTCCCCAACTACTATGAAGTCATCGCCATGGACAAAGTGGAATATAGCTATCTCACACCTACAGACCGAAAACCCCTAAACAAAGCAGAAACACATATTTTGAATACGCCACTTATAGCTATCTCAAGGTGCTAGTTCAGGTAATCAATCACAAGTAGCAGTGGTTATTGCCCAATAAACCCCTAAACAAGATATGTTGAATACGCCACTTATAGCACCAAAAACCAAATAAACGCAGTATCCTGTATTCTCGAAACATCAAGCACTTCATATCTACTTTCCCGAAAAGAGAAAAGGAAACTTTATATCTACTTGCTACATCGAAACTGAACCTCAAACCTTAACATTGCCAGCCAAGAGTGGATCACCTCACAGTATGCTCGCGTTCAGCTAGGCTAACTGAAGGCATGCAAGCACGAATTGAGATAGGATGCAATTGCAGGGATAACCACGCCATTTTACGCATCGGAATACCTACCCTGACTACCCATGTTGCTACAAGCACGAGCAGATCCAATCACACTGTGCAACAGCCCCCGATTGTATTGTACGACGCCACATGTATACAAACGAGTGTGTATAACAAATATGATACAAAATCACTGGAACATATCTTGTTTAGGGGTTTTTGGTGCAAATATTCAGAGAACTTCAAGTAGGATAACAAATATGATCCAAAAACACTGGAACGTCCAGTCGTCCGGAGAATGTTCTAAGTGTGTATAACAAATATGATACAAAATCACTTGAAGAATATTCAGAGAACTTCAAGTAGGTAGGTTCTGTTTGTGTAGTGCATGTCATATATCTGTGTTTCTACCTGCAAGTTTGATCCAAAACTATTTTTTCTAATCCATCACTTTGAATCAAGAACACAGGATCCAGGTCAACACTACAGGAATGGCTGGAGACGCCGACGGCCAAACCCTACGCCGAGGGCTTTTTATCGGGGCCGTCGGCGTACAGCCTCGCCGGGGCAGCGCCGGAAGACGACCGTCGGCGTACACTTGCCGTCGGCGTAGAGGTTGCTACGCCGAGGGCAGTCGTCGGCGTCTACCTGGCCCTCGGCGTAGGTACCAACATAGCTGCTGCTCCATCCGCGACGGCGCGCTCACGGCGTCAGGTAAGACGCCGAGGGCTACCCTCGGCATAGGGCATGGCCCCCCTATGCCGACGGCCACCCTCGGCATATAGCTTTTTTTTTCTCTCTCTCATATTACTTTATATTATGTTTATATTATTTATTTACTAGTATGAATTATGTAAAAAAGGTTCTATTTTTAAAGAATTCGTAGATGGCATATATGTAGGTCCCACGGGTGACGCTCTTTGCAGACGGGTCAACCGGAGCCACTAGGCCCAACTTCTGCTATCGATGTACATATGTCCTTAAACATTTAGGAACAATTCCATTGCTAACCCTAACTCCAACCCTAACCCTAACCGAGGCCATTCCCGCCCTAGGGTTTCCCGCTTCTGCGGGCCAAATTTCTATTTTGCGAACATTTTGGTAACCCTAAACCTCACCCGGATCCTATCCCTAACCCTAACCCTAGGGGTAGATCTGCGGGGTCCCCGCCCTAGGGTTTGGCTAACCTTGCCTGTACCCGGCGTTGACGATTTCCGCATACATGGGCTAGCACTTGGTAAAATCCAGGATCTGTATGTGGAAACTCCCGCCACGGCTCAAACGGAGCCTATTTTATGGTAAAGTATGCCCAACCTATGGTTTCCATGTACATATGTCCTAAACAATGCAAAACAAATAAAAAAGTCCACTGGTAAACCCTCGCACGGAGAAAGCTATAGGGGTATATCTGCGGGGTCCCCGCCCTAGGGTTTTCCAAGATACAGACCACCGGAGCGTCGGAATCGCTGGAAAACTTGTGTGTGTCCACATGGCATGCACAAAAGTGATTTGAGATGGTTTTATATCCAAGGCTACCCCCCAAGGTGTGTCCGGCTTCTCGGACAGGGGTTCCTACACTCACACGGGAATCCTAGGTAAATCACCGGGAAAGAGACAAAGATTATACCTTCTTGCGGATCTTCTTCGGCAGCTTCCCCTGGATTTCGCCGGACACCTTCTGCTCCCCACAGACCTCGTCGGGCGCGTGCGATTGAGGATCCCCACAAACCTCGCCACCCGCCGGGTGCTCCCCACAGTCCTGCTGCTCAAGGGTGAGATTGGCCATGGTAGAAGAAGGGGAGTGGAGTGAGGGAGTGGCGGCTGACTGAGCGAAGGGAGGAGTTACGGGATGTACGTGGCTTAATTTGGAGGAAAGAGAGTAAACGTGGCCCACCTTCTCCTTAATTTTTGCACCAACCGGCTGCTTCCACCTAATCCCGTAACTTTTAGTGCGTAGGTTTCTGCCCGTAAGTGTAGCATTGTTGGAGGGAGAGGAGGCGGACTATCGCCGGCCATAGCGTCAGTCGAAGCGGGGACGGAGCGGACCTTGGCTGCGAGGAAGAAACCCCTCCAGTGCGATTACCCTAGGGCTCGAGGCGTCCTGGCGACGGTAGCGGACGTGCTATAGCCCATCACATTTCCCCCTTGCCGTGGGCCTTCACTTAAAGGATTAAGGTGGGATGGGCTGGCAGCACCGTGGACGGCTCATGACCGCCTACATGCATATTCGAGGTCCTTCTGCCACAACAGGTGCACCTGCACAGGTCCTACACGGGAGGCTCCTCCCTGGCGCTCGCTAGCCCGCGCGCTACCGAGTACCGGTTGGCTAAAAGGATTACTTCGTGGGCTAGGCTTATTTTCGCTTTCGTGGTATGTTTCGTTATTCTTGTTCCCTTCAGACAACACTTGTTCCTACATTGTTCTTTCTTCGTTTTTCTCGCTGGTAGTTGCTCCGTAAGGTGGTTCTTCTCGCCGACGCCACCTATTCCGCCCCTTGATTTTCTGGCATGTTTTCGCCGCCGCGCACTCGCATTTTCATTGTGCCTCCTCCGCGTGGCCGCTTCCGGCGTTTCTCCTCTGCTCACCCCGCTTTTACTGTTTCTGTTGCGGCCATTGTCCCGCACCGCACGGAAGGTCCCCATCCCCGTCGAGCACCTCTGCCGCGTCGCTTCCCGTCTTGCCGGATCTCTTGTCGCTGCTGCTTGCCCGCTTTTCTAGTGTTTCTGGTGCGGCCACTCGTCCCGCATCGCGCAGAAGGTCCCCGTCCCCGTCGAGCACCTCCGCCGCGCCGCTTCCCGTCTCGCCGGATCTCTCGTCGATCCCTGAAGAAGTTGTTTCTCCTTTTTCTTCGCCGGTACTTATGGGAGGTTAGATTTTCTATCATACTTGTTGCGGATTACGGTTATAGCCATTATTTATCTATTGTTAATTAGGGTTCTAACCATTGTTATTGTCAATTAGGGTTCTAGCCATTGTTTTATTAAGGGTTTTGTGCTTGCTTTTCTAATGTAGTTAGGCTCCATTAGGCACTAATAATGTTGTTTTATGTTTCTTAATGATCTGCTTTTATGGTTCCTATATGTGCTTAAATAATTCATATTCTCCAGATATGGCTTCTGTAGAAGATGATCTAGGTGATGATCCTGCTGTTCGTTTCAAGATGAGGTTTTCTGTTCGGTGCTTCGAGGTTGCAATGAAAAGTCTTACACAAAAATAGGTTGGATTCGTTGTGAAATATGGATATGAACTTATTCTCTAACTCAAACACAAGGTTGTTTTTCCTATGGTCCTTATTGATTGGGTAATGGATAAGATGGTGCCTGAGCTTGCTATGTTTCTTCATGAACATAAACGCATAAACTTCAACAAGAATATGATTCAGCAGTTTGTTGGAATCCCTTCAGGTATTTTATTTGTTTTGTTCGACAAGATGGTGCCTGAGCAGTTTTTTTGCAGATTGATGTCTACTGTCTTATGTGTTTTCATTTTTTGTTAATGTATAAATGTCCTATTCTATTTTTAGGTGGTACCATAGAAAATTTATTTAGCAAGGACTCTGTTATAGTAGATAAGGTAAATTTTCTCAAGGCGAAGTACATGGGTACCGGTAACAAAATCTACATGAGAACACGTATTGATCAACTCAAAGGTGATGAGGATGAGGAATCATTTATGAGGACCTTCATGATGGTTCTTCTGGGAACTATTATTTGCCCTTCCACATCTGATACAGTTGATTGGAGATTTCTTTATTCGATGACTGATCTAGCTACGATGACTAGTGTTGACTGGGCTGCTCTTTCCCTTCAAGTGTTGCTCAATGCAGTTGCAAATTTTAATTTTTTTGAAATTTCCTAATGGAATCTCAACTACAACAATTTATGTTGGTGGCTGCCTTCCTTTTCTAGCGGTAAGTAGAAAGCAAAACTCCATCCTCATTTTCTATTCAAGCTGTTTTTGTATTTTTTGTGTGTAGGCTGACATTAATTATTTCTTTTTTTCCCTTGTAGGTTGTTTATATGAACTTCTTGGAACTAAACGCACGTTCTATTCAGCATAGTATTGACTATGGTGTTCCAAGGTTATTCCATGTTGACAATGCTGACTTCAACCTTGTTACTCAGTTTGATAGAATTCAATCTTCAGGAAGGTTTGGTTTCGAAGCAATTGATGTAAGCTTTCTTTTATCTAATGGATTATGTCATGTTTTCATCTTTTGTTGATGCTGTTTATGAAATTCATTGTTTTTTCTTTTGCTTACAATGTGTAGTTTAGGGAGAAGCCGTGTACTCCTTACGGTAATCTTCAATTTAAAGAATTCTTGGATAGTCAGTCCAAGCGGCAGCAGTTAGTATTGTCTTTGCTTGGTTATGGTTCAAATGTGCCAAGTTCAAGCCAGGATAATATGAATTCAGATCCATTTAATGTGTACTCAAACAATCTTGAGAATATACCTCTGCATCTTAGTTCCTCTGCATGTTTCTATCTCTCACGTACCTTTAAATAAGTTGAAGCTTTTTTACATGCATATGTTTTTTAGTTCTTTTCCTGATTTCACCTTTATTGTCTAGTTTAATTTGTCGTACTTCATTTTTCCATTCAGTTACAGAAAATTGTTGGTTCTATCATTAAATCAAAAAGAGAAGATTGATGCTGATCTTACAAAATTGCTCGAGACAAGTTTTGATTTAATGTCCACATAAATTTTCTCTGCTATTTCTGAGCACTGTCAGCCACCTCCAGCTGAGATGCCTTTCAAGTCACCTGCAGCTGAGACCCACTACAAGCCTCCTTCAACTGACACACAGTCGCAGCCTCCTACATCTGAGACACACTTTCAACCACCTACAGATTATACTCAAACAATCTTGGAGTATTAGCACATGGAGACTTGTAGAGCATACATTTGTTGGAGATTCACTGATTTTGTAGAGCATACATTTGTTGGACATTCCAAAGTTTTGTTTGCATGTGTTTGGTAGTGATGTAGATAATTATCAGGGTTATTTTATCAAGTTCCAATCTTGGCTAGAACACACTCCTTTTTATTATTGTTCTCTATTTTTCTTTAAGTACTACAAGCAAGTATTTGGTTTTCATATATTTTCTATTTTTCTTTTAGGTAGTGAAAGCAATATTGTTTCAAGCCCTCGACAAGAATATGCTGCAAGTTATCATCTTCATTTTATGGACGAGCATGAAGAAACGGTTGCCAAGAGTTCACATTGCAACGACATTGTTACTGAACAGAAGAAGGCTCCTGCTGACTCAAATGTTACTGGTATGTGTTCTTTTTGTGACTTATAATACATAATCGGTATTATGATTCTGTTTTAATTTTAGTTTTCTATTTGTTACCTTAATAAATCTATGAAGGTGATAAAAGGAACTGTGATGCTGGTACTAGCTCACCTCAAGCAGACCCCCATTGTGATATTGTTATGAATCAAAATGAACCTGTGTTGGATAAAGATAAGGATGCTGATGCTAGCTCTTATAACGAACCTTCTGATGCTGATGCTGATGCTCAAGCATATCACCCTTCTGTTCTTGTTATGAAGACCCATAATGAACCTATATTGGATAAAGATAAGTCAAAATCTAACATATCAGCAAGTAGTAAGTGTTTTTTAATTGCATTTGTTTCTGGGTTGTTCTTTTTCTGTTGTAACAAGATGACACTCTTATATGTTTTTTTCAATTTTGTAGTTGACATCAGGGATGCAGAACCTGTTCATAGTCTCGACCCAAAACAGTCCCCATGTGCTAATATTCCTAGTGTAGCTGATTTTTCCCATCCTCACTATGACGAGTCGTCAACTTCTTGTATGTTCTCATTGTTTGCTTCTTAAATTTATTTTCATTTTGGAAGTCTACTATATGATTAGATTTTCAACTCTTTTTGATTTTTCATTGTTTATTTTTATGTCTTTCAACTTTGAAGGAGATTCAGTAATCAAAGAAAATACTTTGCTGGATGATGGTACTGCTAGTATACCTCAACAAGATTTCCGATCTGATGTTGTTACTAAGATTCATCATGAACCTGTTTTGGATAAAGATAAGTCAAAATCTAACACATCTGTAACTAGTAAGTGTTTTCTTTTTAATTTTAATTTTTCCTAGTTCTTCTCTCTTTTGTAAGAAGCTGCCACTCTTATATTTTTTCTTGTCATTTTTTTGTAGTTGAGATTAAGGGAGATATTCCTGTTCATAGTGTGAACCCAGAACAGTCTCGAGCTGCTGATCTTGTCATGCCAAATCAAGATTCAGCTGTTTTAATATCCAGTGCAACTAACTTTTCTCACCCTCAGTATGATGAGTCAGCAACTTCTAGTATGTTTTTGCATGTTGTTGCTTTCTAAATATACTTTCATTTCATAAACTCTACTATATGCTTAGTTTTTCAAATGTTTTTATTTTTTTATTTATTGTTCTTGAAGGAGATTCACTCATGAAGGCAAAAACTCTTCTTGATGATGCTACTGCTAGTCCTAAACATCTTCACTTTGAAGATTCTGGTGCGAGCATAACTGATGAAGTTTATATATCGAGCCAAGAAATGGAAGTAGATCATTCCGTGGAAAATGTTCTCATTGGCGATGTTGCCTCAGCACCTCTCTCCTCATCACTCAATGTTGAACCCTAATAAAACAATGGCTAGAACCCTAATTGACATTAACAATGGCTAGAACCCAAAACAATCAGCAGCTAAAGGTATTTTTCCTTTCTTGAAGTTGCTATTTACTTTTTTTATGTTTCGTTGATTTACCTTTTGTGTTTGCAAGAAAGGTGATTTACCTTTTCCTCTCTTGTTTTTCTGTTTTTGTCAAATTGTGATGAGATAGATGTAAATATAGGAATTGATATCGCTATGTCTTATGCATCTGAAGATCCTCAATCTCCATTGTCTAATGCTCATACACCATTATGTAGTACGTATTTTCCACCTTATCCTTTTGTGTTTTTTATCTTGATATCTAAATTTTTTGTATTCAGCTAGTAGTGCTGAAGTGCAGTCAGATGACGTTTCGAATACTGGTCCTAGTACTATTGACAAGAGAAAGCAGAATAAAAGATATCAAAAGAAACCTTGTAATTCTGAAGAGAGGCTTAATCTAATTGTTGATCACTAAGCTGAATTTTTTACGATAAGTATGTTGGTAAAATGTTATTTAAAAATTCTAAGAAATTAAGAGAGACAAGGTGAGCACAGATTACCAAATCCCTTTACTTTTCAAGAGAGAAAAGTATTCTACCTTTCATTCTTTTTACTAATTTTACAATTTTTATTTTTGTTTTCTTAGCATTGTTGTGGATTTAGATGGCCACACAGTAACCTATGAAAGGTTCTACCAATCTCTAAAACCAAGAGGAGAAATAGCTAATGAAGTCATGGATGCATTTGTGCAATTATTCAATGAACGAAACGATAAAGTCAAAGATGACAAGAGTTCTTTAAGGAAGATTTCTTTTAGTCCATTTTTTGCGGTCTGATTTCTTATCCTTTTTATTTCAATTTAATCCAAGTTTATGTACCTTTTTCCTAACATAGTTGTTTCTTTTAGTTTTTATTTTCCTGATTCATGAATACATCTTTCTTTTGCAGTCAAAGCTCAATGAGCCACATGAGAAATTCAATGCCAAATATGTCATTAGAGAACTTGAAAAGATGAACAAGAAGTTCAACCTTGCTAAGTGTGATCTAGTATTACTGGGGGATAGATTTTTCTTTTCTTAGCATTTTTCCTGACTTTTTATGTTCTGCTTTATTTTATTATGATTATAATTATTATGATTTGTTTTCTTTTTTCAGTTGCATTTCCCGCTAGTGACTGATAATCACTGGACAATAACTGAAAGTAAATGAACATTGTTACATGTTACAAATTTTCATAAAAGCATGTACTGAGAGTAAGTGCTTTAATTTTACACTGGACAATTATGTACCAGAAATCCCGCATAACTTGCCTGAGCAAACTACAACGTATGATTACTTTATCTTTGAATTTTTTTGTTTTATTTTCTGATCCACAACTTCTTTGTTTATCAGTCCTGGTTTATCACTAATTTCTTTTCAGGTTTGATAGCGGTGTTTTCTCATTCCTTTACATGGAACATTGGGAGGGACATGAATTCAAGATGTCTGAGCCTGTAAGTTACTTAGTTTGAGAGGAACTGACTTTTCATAGATTATACCTTTGCTTCTTACTTTTCTAGTTTTCCCATGTATGTTTATTTGTGTAGGCTTTGATCAGCAAAGTTCGGAAAGTTGTGGCACACATACTTGTTTCATCGGAGATGAATGATATGACTACAGAGGTGGAGAGTTTCAAGAAGCAAAGACTCTCGTGGAACTTTCTGAGACTTGGCTTGTAGAGGAGTTTCTTCTGTTGATGGACCAGTAGTGGTAGCAAGATTTTTTGGGATATGTATAATTTTGCACATGAATATGTCATATTCATGTAATCGCATACCTTTAGTTTTTTTTGCAAGCTTTTGGGATATGTATATTCCTCTGATATAGGCTAATATGGATATGCTTTTGCAAGCATGTGTCCCCTGATATTTCACTGATATGGATATGCTTGTTTGTAAGCATGTGTACCCTGATATTTCCCTGTTATGGATATGCTTTTTTGTTAGCATGTGTGATGCTTTTTGTAAGCATGTGTGAATATGGATGCTTTTTTGTGAAGTATATTTTTCTTGTTAACTCCCTTTTAAACCTTTATTATTTTCACCTCGCGTTCGCCTTATGCTTTTGCACTATCCGCTGCTTTGCGGTGTTTGAGGTGATTTTCGATGTTGCATCGGCGGTGAAGGATGTCTGTGGGAAACCACTTACATAGTGCCTATTCCTTGACAAGGATGTTTGTGCCTAGATGAGATTGTTTGGAAGGTAAAGCTTCGAGCTAATTGTCTTGTTTTGTAATTGACTTAGTTCGTACTCATGATAATAGTTTGGAGACTGTTAGCATGTTGGCCGCTGTGAGAGCAATAATAGCAATCCCTGCTTGGTGACTGACAGTAGTGAATCTTCCTGAGAAGGACAGAGTCCGGAGGCTGATTAGGCTAAAGCCACCCCGTTGAGCGATGATTTCGGAATTGAATGTATAATATGTGTATTATGTTCATGATATGGCTCTCTGTTCATTTTGAGGATGAAGATTATTTGTATTTTTTTCCAACTGGAAAGGCATTTCCATTTAATATGATGCAAATCGATATGAATGTGAATGCACCGCACAGTACCATCATGGCTGACCGCACAGTGCCATCTAAAAATAGCTTTCTCACGCATAGTGCCTTCTAATTTTTTCCCACTGCATAGTGCTTTCTAAAAATAGATCACCGCATGGAATTCTCATCACCGCATAGTGCCTTCTATTTTTTCTAACCGCATGGTGCTTTCTAAAAATAGATTACCACACACTAAGTATTTTTTTCTCACCGGTTAGTTCCTTCTAATTTTATTCTGACCGCAGAATGCATTCTAAAAATAGATGAGAACATGTCTTGTAATTTTTTCTGACCGCATAGTATTATCTAATAATAGATGACCGCACAATTCCTTCTAATTATTTCTCACCCCATAATGCTTTCTAATTTTTTCTGGCCGCATAGTGTCTTCTAATATTAGATCATTTTTCCACTATAAATATGTCTACTTGTTACCATATCTTCTCACTTCATCATATCACTTTGTTCTTTTTTGCTCCTTGTGCAAATTCAGTGTCTGCTCCTTGCGCTACTTCTAATAAGAACTATTTGTATGATCTTTTTCCTCTTTAATATGTTTCCTTTTTTTGTGTAGCCTTATTTTGAAAATTTCACTGCTACACTGAAGTTATGGCTGCTTGCTCGATATGCTCGCAACCGAAAAACTTGTGCACGCGGCCTTCTAGATATTTGACAGAGTTTTCTGTCAAGATGTTGCCAGAACATTTCGAAGAATATTCTGTATGTCTTTTTAAAAAAAGTTGTCATAATTTCATTTCATAAATAGTTTTTTTGTGTAATTCTCTTATTTGTTCTTAAAAAATCTATGCAGATTCTCCCTTGCTGTTACTATGCAAGGATTTAATTTTTATGCCCATCAAAAATCATAAAGGCTGTAGGTAGACCAGCTTTTATGAAAAGCGGGTGAAGTCATCAGCAGGTGCGTCCAAGTAGGGAGAATCTGCATAAAAATTATGACAACTTTTATAAAAAAAGACATATAGAATATTCTTCGAAATGTTCTGGCAAAATCTTGACAGAAAACTCTGTCAAATATCTACAAGGCCGGGTGCACAAGTTTCTGGGTTGCGAGCATATCGAGCATGCAAGCATAACTTCAGTGTAGCAGTGAAATTTTCAAAACAAGGCTACACAAAAAGGAAACATATTAAAGAGGAAAAAGATCATACAAATAGTTATTATTAGAAGTAGCACGAGGAGCAAACACTGAATTTGCACAAGGAGCAAAAAACAGCAAAGAGATATGATGAAGTGACAATATATGGTAACGAGTAGACATATTTATAGTGAAAAAATGATCTAATATTAGAAGATATTATGCGGTCAGAAAAAATTAGAAAGCATTATGGGGTGAGAAATAATTAGAAAGAATTGTGCGGTCATCTATTATTAGATAATAATATGCGGTAAAAAAATTACAAGGCATGTTCTCATCTATTTTTAGAATGCATTATGCGGTCAGAATAAAATTAGAAGGAACTAACCGGTAAGAAAAAAAATACTTAGTGTGTGGTCATCTATTTTTAGAAAGCACCATGCGGTTAAAAAAAATAGAAGGCACTATGCGGTGATGAGAATTCCATGCGGTGATCTATTTTTAGAAGCCTGTATGTGTGGTGGGGAAAAATTATAAGGCACTATGTAGTGAGAATTCTATTTTTAGATGGCACCGTGCGGTCAGAAGAAAAATAGACAACCACTGTTCATCAGGAAAAAAAAAGAATGCGGTGTCTGCTTTTTTAGAACGCAATGTGTCGTCACAAAATGATGCCCACAAAACTAGTTCAAATGGTTCAGTATACTTCACACATACAACTAATTGAGTGAAAAATGAGTGCTTACAAAAACATCAGAATATATGACGCGGTGCATTCACATTGAAAAACGAGTGCTTACAAAAACATCAGTATATAATTCACAAAAAAGCATCCATATTCACACATGCTTACAAAAAGAGGAAAAAATAATACAGATAGTACATTGAAATATATATATATAATAGAAGAACAAACCAAAAACTTACAAGGAGCAAAAGGACCAAAAAACCAACAAAGAAATGATGAAATGACGAGATACAATAACGTGTAGACATATTTATAGTGGAAAAATGCTCTATTATTAGAGACACTATGCGGTCAGAAAAATTGGAAGACATTGTGCGGTGAGAAATAATTAGAAGGAATTTTGCGGTCATCTATTATTAGATAATACTATGTGGTCAGAAAAAATTACAAGACATGTTCTCATCTATTTTTAGAATGCATTATGCGGTCAGAATAAAATTTGAAGGAACTAACTGAGGAGAAAAAAATACTTAGTATGTGGTCGTCTATTTTTAGAAAGCACCATGCGGTCAGAAAAAATAGAAGGCACTATGCGGTGATGAGAATTCCATGCGGTGATCTATTTTTAGAAGGCAGTATGTGGTGGGGAAAAATTATAAGGCACTATGTAGTGAGAATTATATTTTTAGATGACACTGTGCGGTCAGAAGAAAATAGAAAGCCACTGTTCATCAAAAAAAAAAGAATGCGGTGTCTGCTTTTTATAACGCAATGTGTCATCACAAAATGATGCCCACAAAACTAGTTCAAATGGTTCAGTATACTTCACACATACAACTAATTGAGTGAAAAACGAGTGCTTACAAAAACATCAGTACATAATTCACAAAAAAGCATCCATATTCACACATGCTTACAAAAAGAGGAAAAAATCATACAGATAGTACATTGAAATATATATAAAATAGAAGAACAAACTAAAAACTTACAAGGAGCACAAGGAGCAAAAAACCAGCAAAGATATGATGAAGTGACGAGATACGGTAACGAGTAGACATATTTATAGTGGAAAAATGCTCTATTATTAGAAGACACTATGCGGTCAGGAAAAATTGGAAGGCATTGTGCGGTGAGAAATATTTAGAAGGAATTGTGCGGTCATCTATTATTAGATAATACTATGCGGTCAGAAAAAATTATAAGACATGTTCTCATCTATTTTTAGAATGCATTATGCGGTCAGAATAAAATTAGAAGGAACTAACCGGTGAGAAAACATACTTAGTGTGTGGTCATCTATTTTTAGAAAGCACCATGCGGTCAGAAAAAATAGAAAGCACTATGCGGTGATGAGAATTCCATGCGATGATCTATTTTTAGAAAGCACTATGCGGTGAGAAAAAAATAGAAGGCACTATGGGTGAGAAATCTATTTTTAGATGGCACTGTGCGGTCAGCCATGATGGCACTGCGCGGTGCATTCACATGCATATAGATTTGCATCATATTAAATGGAAATGACTTTCCAGTTGGAAAAAATACAAATAATCTTCATCCTCAAAATGAACAGAGAGCCATGATCATGAACATAATACACAGATTATACATTCAATTCCGAAATCATCGCTCAACGGGGCGGCTTTAGCCTAATCAGCCTCCGGACTCTGTCCTTCTCAGGAAGATTCACTACTGCCAGTCATCAAGCAGGGATTGCTATTATTACTCCGACAGCGGCCAGCATGCTAACAGTCTCCAAACTATTATCATGAGTACCAACTAAGTCAATTACAAAACTAGAAAGTTAGCTCGAAGATTTACCTTCCAAACAATCTCATCTAGGCACAAAAATCTTTGTCAAGGAATAGGCACTATGTAAGTGGTTTCCCACAGACATCCTTGACCGCCGATGCAACATCGAAAATCACCTCAAACACCGCAAAGGAGCAGATAGTGCAAAAGCAAAAGGCGAATAAAGGTTTAAAAGGGAGTTAACAAGAACAATATACTTCACAAAAAATCATCCATATTTACACATGCTTACAAAAAGCATTACACATGCTAACAAAAAGGCATATCCATAACAGGGAAATATCAGGGGACACATGCTTACAAACAAGCATATCCATATCAGTGAAATATCAGGGGACACATGCTTGCAAAAGCATATCCATATTAGGCTATATCAAGGGAATATACATATCCCAAAAGCTTGCAAAAAACTACAGGTATGCGATTACATGAATATGACATATTCATGTGCAAAAATATACATATCCCAAAAAATCTTGCTACCACTACTGGTGTATCAACAGAAGAAACTCTTCTACAAGCAAAGTCTAAGAAAGTTTCACGACAGTCTTTGCTTCTTGAAACTCTCCACTTCTGTAGTCATATCATTCATCTCCGATGAAACAAGTGTGTGTGCCACAACTTTTCGAACTTTGCTGATCAAAGCCTACAAAAATAAACACACATGGGAAAACTAGAAAAGTAAGAAACAAAGATATAATCTGTGAAAAGACAGTTCCTCTCAAACTAAGTAACTTACAGGCTCAAACATCTTGAATTTCTGTCCCTCCCAATGTTCCATGTAAAGGAATGAGAAAACACCGCGATCAAACTTGAAAAGAAATTAGTGATAAACCAGGACTGATAAACAAAAAAGTTGTGGATCCGAAAATAAAACAAAAAAGGTCAAAGATAAAGTAATCATACGTTGTAGTTTGCTGAGGAAAGTTATGTGGGATTTCTGGTACATAATTGTCCAATGTAAAACTAAAGCACTTACTCTGAGTACATGCTTTATTAAAAGTTGTAACCTGTAACAATGTTCATTTACTCTGAGTACATGATATATGAAAAACTTGAAATAGAAACAATATTAATCATAATTAGTGAAAAGAATACAGAGGATGAAAAAAGTTACCATATTGCTAGCCATTATAGCCTTCTTCTCCTTGTCACTGTCTTGAAGTGATTCAAGGAAGTTGATTTTCTTGAACATCAAATTGATGGAAGTTATGGTCCAGTGATTATCAGTCACTAGCGGGAAATCCAATTGAAAAAAGAAAAAAAGAATTTTTTTATAATCATAATAAAATAAAGCAGAACATAAAAAGTCAGAAAAAATGCTAAGAAAAGAAAAAGCTATGCCCCAGTAATACCAGATCACACTTAGCAAGGTTGAACTTCTTGTTCATCTTTCCAAGTTCTCTAATGACAGATTTGGCATTGAATTTCTCAGGTGGCACATTGAGCTTCGACTGCAAAAGAAAGATGTATTCATGAATCAGGAAAATAAAAATTAAAAGAAACAACTATGTTAGGAAAAAGGTACATAAACTTAGATTAAATTGAAATAAAAAGATAAGAAATCAGACCTTAAAAATGGACTAAAAGAAATCTTCCTTAAAGAACTCTTGTCATCTTTGACTTTATCGTTTCCTTCATTGAATAATTGCACAAATGCATCCATGACTTCATTAGCTATTTCTCCTCTTGGTTTCAGATATTGGTAGAACCTTTCATAGGTTACTGTGTGACCATCTAAATCCAACTTGTAATCAACTTGGCTTGCAAGCCAAGTCTAACCCTTGTAATCTCCTATATATATATATATATATATATCAATGAGATGGAGAGAGGAGGCGTGTGATTCAGCAGCCCAAAGCCATACCAACTTACACAGGGGAGGATGACATCCCGGTGGAGGCGCGGGAAACAGGAGGGCCGCAACCTCCCGGCGGCAGGGAGAAGAAGGGGCGTGGTGGGCGGCGCGCCGAGAGGGAAGGGGTCAGGGGCGGCGCGCCGGGAGGAAAGGTGCGGGGGCGGAGTGCCGCTGGGGAAAGAAGATGGGAAGGAGATTGATTGAGAAGAAAATTAAAAACGTGAGGGTGAGCGACGGACAGACTGTCTGTAGTTAGAGCCGGCTGTCAATAAGACTTTTTCATAAAAATATCACATGATTAGAAATTTGAACTTGCAAAGAAAAATAGGATGGCCCGATGCAAGAACCATCTTGTGTGAAGCCATCACACTTACCACTACCATTTAGATAGAACTGCATTTTCATCCAAATAGAGTTTTGACCTATTTTTATTTTTATTTTGCTATCATAAATCAACTGAGGATTTTTTCAAATATCAGATTCGACATAAAAAAACCACCGAACCTATCCGTGTAAAATTTTACTCTAAAAACAAGTACTTGTTTCACTATGTAAGAAAATTATGGTCATTCTGATTACTTTTTACACACATATGGACACTTTTATAAAATTGAACAAATTTTCGGTCAAGATCTGTGAGGCTGTTCGTGAGAGATAATCAAACTAGTATTTGAGTTTTTTTTATCTGTATGAGCCGTAATGGGATCCAGATTCTCTGGCCACGTACTTGCAAATGAAAAAAAAAAGTAGTATAAACTCTATTATTAGGAAAGTTTTTTTTTTTGAAACGAGGCAAAAGACTTGCCATTTTCATTAATAAAGAAGAAGTACAGAATTTGGCCAGTTTATTAGCGGAAAACCGGCCGAAAACCGAAACAAGTGCCCCGTCGACTGTCATGGAGCACGACCGTCGCAGGGACACAGAGCCACCTGGCAACCCACACAAGATACACAGGCCGCCGAAGCAAGAAGTCGTCGCAGTTGACCTTCAACGTCATCGTCATCACTCTTCAGCGACTCCGACTTCACCGAAGAACCAACCACCAAGACCTCGCCGAAGCGGCACCGTGAAGCTCAAGCCGGCCAACGCCAAACTAGCGACTCCTCGTGAAGCAACAGGCAACTCCGACTCTGATGACGAGCTCTGAAGAGGATAAGCGCAAGACCTGCGCCGAGGAAGATCATCGCCAGAGGGCCACCCTGCAGGTCATCGTACGCTGCACAAATGAAGACTTTCAACAAACCATAGCAGCTCCCGACTCCACCGCAAGCGAAGCACAAGACGAAGAAGCTCGGACGCTCGCCGAAGCCAAGGTCTTGACGCTACCAAACCATCGCTCAACACCGCCATGGTTGCCACACAAGCCACCACACGGACCTCACACATCGCCGGCCACCCGCCGCGATGCCGTACGAGTCCAGCCTCAGGAAAGCACGCTGGGGAACAAAGTCTTCAAGACGACGCCCCCAAGAGGGAAGCGACGTGGATCGACGCCGTCGTCCGGCCCTGCACAACACGGCCTAGGCTTTCGCCCGAAAACTATGCTCCGGGAGCGGAGGAGGTCGAAGGCTCCATGAAGGCCCCCAAGAGGATAGCGACATCCGCAGCTGCCGCGCCATCAGCTTTCGCTCGGAACAGCCGAACCTCCGCACTCCCACGTTGCCGAACGGAGACGAGGGAGACCCACAACGCCGCCGGCCTGCGAACCACTGGCACAAGCACCTCCCACGCGGCGACGACGCCACACCACGTAGGACCACCAACCTCAACGCCGGCAGGAACCGACGGGCCAGATCGAACCGAGCCCGCCACGGTCAGATCTGGCACCTCGGGAAGCCGCCGCGACGAGCAACCAGCAGCAACCCGCCGACCACCACCCGCAGAGGAAGAAGTAGGGGAGAGGGGCTGCCACCCCGCCCACCCTCGCCGGACTGGAGCAGGGAGCCGCCGCCGTCGCCGCCACATCTGGGAGGAGCCGGAGCTCCGCCCGCCGCGCGCTGCTTCGGACCACCGGGGGTGCGGAGGGGGGCCGAGCAAGGCCGCTGCCACGCCGGCCGAGCCGCCGAGGCCGAGCTAGGACGCCGCCACGCCGGCGAGCCGCCGAGGCCGAGCCATCTCCCACCACCGCGGGCTCCCGCCGCAGGCCGAGGCCGTCGCGCGCGAGAGGAACCCCGCCGCCGCCGTCCTCCAGCGCGGGCTTTGCCCGGTGGATTCCTCCGGCGGCGGAGGGAGGGAGCAGGGGGGGGGGGGCGGCGCGCGCTAGGGTTCCCCCGAGCCGCCCAGGGAGGATGACGCGGGGGTCTTCTTTCTGATGAATAGTAAGTTTCAGTTCTCTTATTATTAGGAAAGTCAAGTAAAAGAAGTTTTCATTTATCAAATGGGTCTCCTTTTTTACGCCTGTCAAATCTACCCTTGGATGGAAAAATACTACTCTTAAACTCTACTAGTAAATTGCACCGTAAGAAACCTCTGAAGCAAACTTGTAAGGAAAATAATGGAGGTGGCCAAAACTTGTGAATTCGTTGTCCGGGAAATTGAAGTGATACGCTAGCCCAAAATTCCGTCTTGCAAGAAACGGAGAGCGAAATACACAAGTCATGATATAGATAAATAATTCTCCATCGTCCAATCCGCTCTACAAGAGCAGAGGAAGACAGCGTCGATCGGACAGAAGCACTACGAGTGACTAGTAAACTTGATCAACACCAGGTTAGCTCACAATGGCGAGCCAATGCACGGCTGGTGGAGCATCTCGCCGTTTCGTGCTAGCTCTCATGGTACTGACGCTCGTACGTCAGTCCAGCTGCATTGCTCCCCCGGCGCCGCAGCCCGCTGCGACGATTCCTCGGTCGACGCGGCCGCCGGCGCTGATCCTGTTCGGTGACTCCATCGTGGACTCGGGCAACAACAACGGCCTCACTTCGACGGTGCGGGCCAACTTCGCGCCCTACGGCCAGGACTTCCCCGGCCACAACGCCACCGGCAGGTTCAGCAACGGCAAGATCGTCGGCGATATCCTCGGTAAGCTACTGGTTCCCGCATGGCTATGACACTGACACCGTCTGGAGTTTGACCGTTGGACATTCCAGCCACTCGGATGGGCCTGAAGCAGTACGTGCCGGCTTACCTCGGCACGGAGCTCAGCGACTGGGATCTCCTGACAGGCGTCAGCTTCGCCTCCGGCGGCTGCGGCTTCGATCCCCTCACGTCCGATCTCGTGGTGAGCGCTCCCCGCCCGCATTTTCGATCTCCACTTCCAAGATGGAACTCTCAACTTGGAAGGCCATTGGTTTTCTCTTCTTAATGTATACTCGCCGGCATTTCCGATCCAATTAACTCTGGTGTTTCAGTCGGTTCTCTCCATGGACAACCAGCTTGACCTGTTCAAGGAGTACAAGGGTAAGCTGGACAGCATCGCCGGCGCGCAGCGAGCCGCCTACATCGTGTCGACGAGCCTGTACCTGGTGGTCACCGGCACGGACGACCTGGCCAACACCTATTTCACCACGCCGTTCCGGCGAGACTACGACCTGGAGTCCTACATCGAGTACCTCGTCCAGTGCGCCACTGACTTCATCAAGGTAACCACCGACCGATTAAGCATGTACTCCACAGCTAGGCCATGTCGCTGTCGCTCAAAGTGTGGTTCGATTTGGGCAGAAACTGTACGGCGAGGGCGCGCGGCGGCTGAGCATCGCCGGCGCGCCGCCCATCGGGTGCGTGCCGTCGCAGCGGACCATCGCCGGTGGCCACGACAGGGAGTGCGTCTCCCTCTACAACCAGGCGTCCGTGCTGTACAACGCGGCACTGGAGAAGGAGATCAAGCTGCTCAACGGCTCCGCGGAGCTCCCGGGCTCGGTGCTCAAGTACATCGACCTCTACAACCCGCTGCTCGACATGGTGCAGCGCCCGGCAGCTTACGGTACGCAGCACAGTTTGTTTCGTCATCCTAAATACTGTAAGAAGGCCGAGGAGATGAACCCGTCTCGTTTGTTGATGGAATTCGGTCTGTTCTTTCTAGGATTCGAGGTGTCCAACCGAGGGTGCTGCGGCACGGGGCTGTTCGAGGTGACGCTGACGTGCAATAGGTACACGGCGGACGCCTGCAGAGACCCGAGCAAGTTCCTCTTCTGGGACACCTACCATCTCACGGAGACAGGCTACAACATCCTCATGGCGCAGATCATAAATCGTTACGGATTGTGGTAAGGGATGGGACACACACACACACACGCAAAGCTGGAGACTTTTAGCGATACAGTGACACTAGCACTGCTTCATAGAAGAAGAAAAATCCCATGTACTATCTTGGAATATTTATCTGAATTATTTTGTGCAACTATGTCAGTTCGATCACTTTGCAATGTGTACTGTGAAGATTTTGTGGGCATCCAGATCAATACCGATGTATGTTAGCCCTTTTCAACCAGATACCTGCAACTTTCAGTGGGTAGCTTGATCTAACTGACAGCTCCAAAAAAAAACACAATATGCATATCTGCCAGACGAAATTTCTTAGAACAATCTCGAATTGAATGGATTCTGTCTGTACGGCCTTGCAGTTCAGACATAGCAAGACACTAGGAAATAGAGGCGCGGGGCGCCCTATTCTATAGAATTTGCCCTTTGTGGCTTATGTTAGTTAAGTGTTAACTTGGGTTGTGATTTGGTGGTTTAGAGGTCATAGATTTCAAGAGTTTGAAAATTAGTGCTGATTAGAATATATGCTAGAATTAAGATGAGATGTGTAACATCAGAGCGATGCTTGTAAGGGTGATGATACTTATATTGGACTACATAGCTGATTATACTAGATGGACCTAGCACGTCTTGCCGCGCCATTTTTTTGCTACTGAACGTTTAGACTCTCAAATTTTAAGACCTTCTATATTTTATATCATTGTTTAAATACTACCAAATTTCAAGACCTATGAATTTGGCTGATACAACAACCTCTGTTGTTCAGCGATCAAACCACGAAAGATAAACACTTCATGGCTTACGCTGAACTTATATGGAAAAGAAATTGTGGCTTATCAGTATAGAGATTATGTTTAAACAAATAAAAACAAAAAAAATTATAAGCTAATTGTTGGCCTTCTTGTTAGAAGGCTCTGCCTCGTCGTCCTCACGGACACGCCTCTTGCTTGTCACCTTTTTCTCGGAAGAGGAACTGCCGGACGACGCGTTCGTGGAGCTTGAGTTCCAGTCGGACGACTGGTCAGGGGCGTCTTCGTCGTCGTCGGTGAATGGACGACGATGCTCCGCCTGCACCCGCGCCTGCGCCCTTGCCCGGGCCCTTGCCTCCTTTCTTGCCGCCGCCTTCTCGTCCGCCGCCTCCAGCGCCTCTAGCCGTGCGAACTTGGCGTCGGAGTCCTCCTCCTCATGGCTGTTGCTGCCAACGGCGCCTCCGTCCTCCTCGACCTCCCTCAGCGGGAAGCCAGGGTCGCTGGGCGTCGCAGGCGTTTCCCACCAATGCCGCCATCCCGGCGGCTTGCCCTCGCTCTCCGAGTCCGACGGCAAGGACAAGTTGCTCATGGCACCTGGCTAGCCGGTGTTGGAGAAGAAGAAGAAGATTGGAAGGCGGTTCGACGTGAATTACAACAGGCGCATGGGTTATATTCTGCGGGGACAATGGCGGCGGGTATAAGAGGCATGCGGTTGCTCTTCCTCGACGGTTCGGTGCTCCATTCCGGCGGTTGACGGGTTGATCGGCGCAGTTACCACTCCGGCGGTTGACATCGGCGCGCTTGCTGTGCTTTAATTCGACTGCCAGGCGGGTCCATGGGAGAAGCGAGCGGACGCTAGGCGCGACTGCGCAGCATCCGCGAAGATGCAAATGTGCCGCATATTTGCGCCGCGTTTGGGTCGCTGCGGACGCTCCGGATTAACCGAGGATCATCTGGTTAGCATTTCTGATAACTGTAACCTTAACCAAAAACTGTAAAAACCTGAAATTTCAGGTGCAGTTAGGTGTTTTCGGGTTCGATTTTCGGTTTCAGTTCGGTTTTGTAGGCCGAGTCAGGAATAGCAGCGTTGGATTTCACCTGCGACTAGCTCCAGAACCGGGGAAGCAGATCGAGATGTGCATTTAATTTTATTCCCTGGAGAGACAGTGTATGCGCTGCTGCTGCGACAGGAAGGAAGGAGGGCAGGTTAACAACAAGGTGTGGCCCTGCGCGCCAGCACGGCACAGGCCCACACCAAGGAGAACGCTGCCGGCGTGTCGCCGAAGGGCAGGCCGGCGACGGCGACCGGCGGGTGCCCGTGACGCAAGGGGCGGCGAGGCCGGCAGCGTGGTTCCAACGAACCGTCTGCAACCCAAACTTACATTCTGTATAGTATATCTCTGCGCTGCGACCACACCACAGCAGGGACCGCGTGCTTCCTGTCACCCTGCATTCTCCTCGACTCCTCGTTAGTTACCCTACCTTCTTCCTCACAAGTGGCCTGCACCTGCCTCATGGGTTGCCCCACTTCATCAGATTAGCTTCGTATGCTTACATGCTGACAGGAAGTTTTATACTTTTATACCCTATTAACTGTCTGCAATTTGCTTGTCCATTTGGATGATCAGAAATAGGATAACCTGAACAGAACAGAACCCGATCCAATTTTTTCGCTCTCGTCCGTTGGCGACAGAGAGGTGACGGTTCCTGCCCTCCTTTAGACGCCGGTGAGGTGGTGACCTCCTCCCCCCTCCCTCCGCTGCTCCGGCGGCTGGAGGAGGGGGGTGGGCTCCCGTTTCTCTCCGGTTTGGTCCATAGGTCTAGGGTCTCGTCTTCGTCTAGTGGCAGCAGTTTGGTGGGGCTGGTGCCTCGCCGAATAAGGTGGCCTCGGTCTCTCCCTCACCACGGCGGCGTCCGTCCAGGCGACTCCGTTGAGCCGATGGTCTCGTCTGCTCGCCGTTCCTTTGCAGCGGTGGGCTCTTTGTTTTGGTGCTGGAACAAGGTTGGTGGTCCGGCGGCGGCAGATTTGGCGTTCTTTCCCGGCAATAGTCGCGGGATTCGCCGGATTTGGATCTGCTGAATGTAGATGGGCTGCAGCCCATGTAGTCTACAATTCCTGAAATCTCAAGGCCCATCACGTTGGCAGCTTGGGACAGCCTTGAGGGACAAAGTTTAGTCCCACATTGCTAGTTGGGAGAGAGTTGGAGTGGTATATATGGGCTGTTGTTCTAGTCATTCCAAGTGAGTGAGAATAGAAGGAGCCCTCGCGCACTCCTCCTCCTCCGCCCGCCCCGCCTCGCCTCGTCACGCACGCACGTCGCGTTTCGTGACTCGAGTTCGAGTTCGAGACACACTCAAGGAAGCCTAAATTTTTGCTTGGTGCACCAACTGTGTTGGGTACGTGTCGACCTGCGCTACTCTCTAGTCTTCCCCATCCCGGCGACTGCGTGCACAGCCGTCCGGGAGAGCAGGCCTCCGAAACTCCGTCTGTTGAGATCCTGCACCGGTAGACGGGCGATAAGGGTTTTGGGGAGCGTCTCGACGCGACTGCTCGCTGCTGTTCGTGCTCTTCTTCGACGGTTCGGCTGCTTCATCGATAGATCTGACTACACCATGGGCAACATCAACAATACCCATGGTGGTGGTGCTGCTGCTGCTAGTACGACCTTCCCGGTCGTGATGTACGTGTTTTTCTTCTCCTACCTTGCACTGCTACTTGTTCCATGTTGTTGCCTGCCAAAACCCACTGGCGAGCAGCGACGAGCAACACGAAGAGCCGGGAGGCTCCCAGAACTGCTGGTGGGCCCTGGTCCCTCGGGCGACGGCCCGCAAAAATCCGGCACACGTCCTGGCTGTTGCGAGGGCGTGCCACCTGACCTATACCTGGTCAGGAAGGTGATTGATTGCTTCAATTAGTTTCCTGCATGGCAGACACGTAAACATTAAATCCGAGCCTCGATCGGCTCTCAGGTTACCCTGTGAATCAGCTCATAGAGCCGATTCACCCATGGTTCGTATTGGATCTACGATAACATGGGGATCCTGCTTGATCAATACCAAGTTAAATCGATCTACGACAGTCTAGGGCTTTCACCGCATAATTGGATCGGCAAACCGCATAATTCGATCTACGCGTAGTTGAGCCTGGCAGATACGAAAGATAACAGAAAACTAATCCTAGAAGAGGCCTAAAAACCAACACAGAGTCGATTCCCGGAACAACCCCTTTTGGATCGGCAAACCATACCTTACGCACTACTGGATCGTTCAACCCGTTTGCAAGGTCTAACCATGCGGATATCAAACTAATCCTTGGAGAACAATGAACAACCATAACAGATCAGATCTATTAAATAAAGTCCAAGCAAGATGCTGCCCTTACACCTAAGATAGATGCAAAGGCAGCTAGATATTTAGGGGCAGCATAACTAAGCAAACATATCAGAAAAGTATCGATGTTAGCCCCAAAACATCTATGATAACGAGTATTACTCGCCATCAACAAGGCTTCAGTACGAGCAACACAAAACAACGAATAAATCGATATCGCCCGGATCGCAAGATGCGATCTGGGCAACATGACGCTTACCCGGAAGAAACCCTCGAAACAAGGGGTGGCGATGCGCCTAGATTGTGTTTGTTGTGAACGTGATCGTCCTCCTTTCTCAATAACCCTAGGTACATATTTATAGTCCGTAGATTTTCTATCTTTGGAATAAACCTAACTGTGTACGAACCAAACTCTATCTCTTAATTCTAAACTGAAACGTGATCTACTATAATGTACAGATATACGGGCAAATCTAGCCCAAACTCTCACACGAGGCCGATTCAGAAACACTTTATGTGCATATCCTCTAAGCCCATCTCAATCACGGCCCATCTCCTAATTTGGCTACAATCCGGTGATAACACATGCCCCCCTGGTTTTGGCAACAATAATTCCAAAACCACTCTGTTTTCCTTCATCGGGTTACGTGCTGCAGAGCAGAACCGCTACAGTGCTCTTCCATCATGATGCCTTGCCTTCTCAACTTCTCCGTACTGCACGATTTGACAGTTTTGGCACCGCATCCTCGAAAACCGCCACAACATTGAACCATCTTCCACTGTATCCCCTTCATTTAACCTCATCCGAGCAGTTTGCCTCCTCATCCTCTTGCTCTGCATTAGCAATCGAAACTCCCCTCCTTTGCAACCATGGACTCCTCCTCTGCCTCCTGCTCTTCGGGTCTCTCCTCCCAATCCTCCTCCTCCCGTGAGCCGACGCCGGAGTACGACCCGATAGCGGCGTACGAGGCCCTCGCCCCACTGTGGTGGGACGAGGCGGATTGGGATTTCGCCGTCAGGTCAGAGGATGACGAATCCTTGACCGACGGGGAGGATAACTTCCAGTTCCTCGTTGACGGGGAGTTGGAGGAAGAGAGCGACCACGACGCTTTCTCCTGGGGCGAGGACATCGCCTCCGACGAAGAGGAGAAAGCGGAGGACGACGCCTCCTCCGATGAATACCCGCCGGCGAAGCGCTTCCGCGCCGGGTCGGAGGATGACGACGACGACGAAGAAGAAGAAGAAGAAGCCCCTGCCGACGGCTTCAGCAGCAGCGACGAAGACATCGCCGGCAGCAACGCCGACGGCAGCGAGGACGGCGACGACGAGGGCAGCGACGGCAGCGACGGCGCCGGCCCCTAGATTAGGGACTACTAGAATAGGACTAGTAGTAGTACATTAGGTAGCAGATCTCCCTTTTGTGAGCAATCGGCTCTTATTGTAAAAACCCCCTTTTAATCAATGAAGAATGCTTCTATGTCTGATTTTTCCGATTGTCAAAGTAGGTCAACGCACAAAGAGCCGATAGCAACGCATCGGTCTTTTACCATAAAATGCCAGTAAGGCCAGACTCAGTTACCTATTTAGACAGGTCCAAGCGGACATTCCCCAAATTCAAACGGTAACCTGTGACCCTCGTCTAAAGGACCAAACTCAGATCTCCAATTGCCCATCGAACAGATTCAACTCGCGGCAACGCGAATCCCGCATCCCCAACCGCGCAGATTCATCTCCGCCAGCGAATCAGATGGCGGAATCGTCCAACGCCAACGCAACGGTCTCTGGCCTGAAGGTAATCTTTAACTGCCCCTCGCCATCCGAGCATAGTGTTAGAACTAATAGCAAACATCTGAATTCATGCCTTATTCCACCATTAATTTTAGGTATCTGACATTCTTTTGCCGCATCCTTCTCTTCCAAACTCTCTTTGTCTTGGCCCCCGTACTGTCGAGAGTCCTACCCATCTGATTTCTTGCGAGGCCCATAGGATCCCCTTCGTGATCCAGAATTTAGATCTAACTTCTTGGGCCGACCGCTACGAGCCTGGCCTAACCCTCCCGAAGATTGGGTTTCCGGTACAAGTAGAGTATCCAAAACTTACCAATCCAAATGGGAAACCACAGGAATAGCCGATGCTCGTCCCTATCATTGTCTCCCTTGAGAAGCATGAAAACCTTCTAAAAACCATCGGCTACTTCGGTCCGATGCTCGAACTCGCTTCATGTTTGGCCACGGCCCCATGACACCAACTCTGCTAGATGTGGTAATGATCACTGGCCTAGACATTACATCCCCCAGCCCCTCTGCTTTTATGTTGCCAAGGGTCCCTTTCAAACTCTCTTCCAAAACAGAGTGCACAAACTGGGGTGCTTACCTTCGACGCCACATGAAAAATAAAGGCCCTGTAACAGAGAAAGAACACACGGCCTTCCTAAATTTCTGGTTGGAACACTTCATATTCTGTGGCCCTTCACTTGCTCCGACCAAGAATTATCTTCCCTTGGCCTATGAACTTGCCAGAGGCGCCCAGCTTGGCATCGGCAAACTGTTCCTTGGAGAGGTCTATCCATATCTCCAACTGATGTCCGTCAACTTATCTTCCCAAAAAAACGGTCAAAGCAGGAGGTCCCTGGTGGTTTATTCAGCTATGGGCTCAGCTGTATTTCCAGAACCATATCCCAAACTTCCCACTTTTGGCCACTTGCACCTTTCCAGATGCTAACGGGAAGCAGATCCGATGCACTAGCTACGGCCAAGCCTTGTATGGCCTTCCAGGTAGTAAACTGATCCCCAAGGAAGCATCAAAGTTGTTCAGCATTTTCTTCCAAGGCCCGGACAATCCTCTCTTCTTTCCTTACACGGAATCTGAAAATTTTGAAAACCCAGTCTCCTTCACGCTAGACAGCTTTGCCGATGACACCAGCACCCGGCAATTGTATTCTACCATGATCCGTCCCTGCTTCCTTCCAGTTGGCATGAGCACATCAAACAGAATAATCAAACCTGGTTATGAGTCCTATCAACCGGTCGTAGCAGCCCGGCAGTTTGGTCTTGGGCAGGTGTCTCCCCATTTCTTCCTCCACCACTTAACAGAGAGTAGAGCTGACTTGCCCGATCTCCTCACCGGTCAGAGGTGTTACTCTTTCTTTGATGCTCTAGCCATCCCGAGTCCCTAACAACCTCTCTTTCACCTCGTCAACCGATGGTTTTGAGACCTGGTGGTCAATGTGGAAAACTCATGCCTTCAGGAGAGCTCTGGGACCGTTGCTGAAACAACTCGATGCTGAATATAATATCCCCGCAGAACAGGTACTACCACTCGCAAATTTTCTTGAAGTGGCTTACAATGATTTTTATAACCTTGCTCTGTCTCCTTGCAGCAACAAGATGGTCCAGAACCTACACATGATGACGGCTCCCCCTTTGAATTCGCCCCACCGGCTCATGTGGTCCTCTTCTGCAAAAACTCGCCACCCTTGAAAAAGGTCATGATGCAGAGCCAGCCGATTTCACCAAAATCGGCTTCCAAGAGCAAAGTATCTTCCGGGCCAGCTGCCCCCCGAGCCCCAGCCAAGGCGAGAACGACGGTGAGGAAAGTAGCCGCCAGGAAAACTTTGAAGCGTCGGAGTCCTTCTCCAGATCAAGAGAGCTTGCACGTACGTTGATCCATGCCTTGACTGATTTCATCTATCCTCATGGGCTTCTGCAAACATGCTTGTGCTTACTAACTCTTTTTTTATAGGCCTCCACCGAAGACAACTCCAGCGATGAAACACAATCCACTCGAGGGGATTCGAGCTCGGGCAATTCTGGGAAAATCACCATGCAGAGCCAGCCAGATTTGCCACCATCGGCTTCCAGGAAAAGGCCAGTTCCTGAACCTGTTGCCCCCCAAGCTCCAATCAAAGCGGGGCAGGGCGTGAGCACCAAGAGGACTCGAAAGGAACCGCAAGCCCCTTCATCAAACCAAGAGGCTTCGAATGTAATTACCCTCCATACTCTCCCCAGCTCATCTTTCATGCTAATCCATTGCTGCTCACATCGGCTAACCACCTCCTTTGCAGACTGATGACACTTCTAGTGGGGGAGCCGAGGAAGTACAGATGCCTTCCGCAAACCTGGATCCAGTAATCCCTGAAGGTGCCGTTGACAAGGTCGCCAATTTGGCCAAGCCCCCAGCAGAAACACAAGAGCCGATTACCTCATCATCGGCTGTCCCCCTGGTCTCAGGAGAGGTATACTCCTTTTGTTTGGCTTACCCTTCCCTTTTGCTGCATACTGACGATGTTTCTGTTTGTCAGGGTTGTGACCTCTCGGGCTTGCAAACGTTCGACCCTGAATCCATCGAACCAGCTCCTTCTATGGCATGCGATGAACCACGACCCAGCGCTGTCCTACGTCAATTCCAGCGTCTCAAGGCCTTGCTTTCCTCCCCGATCGATACGTTGGTCAAAGACCCTGAGGAAGTAAAGAGCGTTCTTGAAGAAGTCCAGCACCATCTCCCGGTAACGTTGCAGGTGAAACTTTGGCCAGTTGTGACTCTGTCTGTCTACGGGTCAAGGGTGAAGTTAGCTCGTCAGAGAATCGATCTACGCCACGTCCAACTTCCGTTGAAAGCCGACATTGCAGACAAATGTCAGTGGCTCAATGAGAAAAAGGCGGCCTTAGATGCCAAAACTGACACCTCTGTCAGCACCGCCGAACTTGAGACCTTGCGAAAGGAATTGGAGGACCTTGAAGAGAGGGTCCGGGCAACCAAACAACTTATTTACGATAAGGAAGCTCTTATTGCCCGCTCCCAAGAGGAAGCAGAAGGCCTCAAAGCTCAACTGAAAACCGATCCGCGGAAATACGTGCCCTGAACAAATGGCTAGTGACGGGCGAGGATGAAGATGACGAGGCCGAGATCGCCGAGGTGGATCGTGTCCGTGCTGACGCCCTCCGTGCCTTCGAGGCATTCCCTCAGTAGAGCCTATCCATGTAACCTGATACCTGCTCGTAACAGGTTGTACCTCTAGAGTCGATGGCTGCGCATCAGCTTTTTAGTCTGAAGTCGATGTCTGTGCATCGGCTGTGCTTTGCGTCCTGTTGCTTTGTATATTTTTTATATTTTTTTTACTGGCCGATTTCATGCATCCCACATACTTGGGAAATATTTCTTGAGATGCTGACCATTGACAGCCACTGGGAACTTCACACCGCTCAGCTCCTCGAGCATGTATGTGTTACCCTTTAAAACTTGGTCGACCCTGTACGGCCCGTGCCAATTTGGAGACCATTTACCATACGTTGCATCCTTAGTCCCCAATGGCAATACAGCTTCCCATACCAGATCACCAACGTGGAACTCCTTTGGTCTCACCTTCTTATTATATGCGCGAGCTACCTTGGCTTTGTTCTCTTTAATTTTCTCAAGCGACCACAGTCTAAGTTCCGTTAGATCCTCAATGCTATCACTCATCAGGGCTGCATATTCTTCAGTTGTTAAATCATTCTGAAACGTAATACGTCTCGACCCAGCCGTGATTTCCCAGGGCAATACGGCTTCTTGTCCATAGACCAGATGGTATGGTGAGGTTTTTATCGCTCCATGACATGACATGCGATAAGCCCACAAAGCCTCTGACAATACCTCGTGCCAACGTCTAGGGTGTTCGTCGACTTTCCTCTTAATCAGCTTGATAAGGCTCTGGTTGGACGCTTCAGCTTGCCCATTTGCTTGAGCATAGTATGGAGACGATCGGATCAACTTAATTCCCATGTCCTCGCAGAACTTTCTAAACTCGCGAGAAACGAAAACCGAACCTCCATCGGTCGTGATAGTCTGGGGAATCCCGAATCTATGAATGACATGTTCTTTCACGAAATTGATAACATCTTTCGATGCCACTGACTTCATAGGGACGGCCTCCACCCATTTAGTGAAATAATCTGTAATGGCCAAAATCCACATATGGCCTTTGCTCGATGGAGGATTGATTTTGCCGATCATATCCATGCCCCAACCTCGAAATGGCCAAGGCTTGATGATGGGGTTCATTGCTGATGCGGGTACCGTCTGAATTTTCCCAAACTTCTGACACGCTTGACACCCTTTTATAGTACTTAAAACAATCCTCAAGCATGGTGGGCCAATAAAACCCCGATCGCCTGATCAACCATTTCATCTTATGAGCCGATTGGTGAGTTCCACGAGCGCCTTCGTGTACCTCGTGTAAGAGCCGATTTGACTCGGTTGGTCCCAGACATCTGAGAAGTAACCCTTCCAAAGTCCTGTAGAATATGTCATCCCCAATAAGGACATACTTCATGGCCTTGTACCTTATCCGTTTAGGTGCCCCTGAGCCGAATCTTTCAAGTAATTGAAGATATCGGCTCTCCAATCATCCGATTCCAGGAACTGTACCTGAACATCGGCTCCACCTGCTACGTCCTTGTAGCCTGACGCCATCTGTGCGAGATCGTTCGCCTTGGTATTTTGCGACCTCGGGATCCAATTGAAGTTTATGTACCTAAATTGTGCCATCAGCTCACGGCATTGCATCCATAATGGGAAGAGCGACTCGCTCTCACATTTGTATTCCTCCGTGAGTTGGGAAATCACCAATTTGGAGTCACCAAAAAGTTCCACTGCTTCTGCCCCGGCTTCCATAAGCAACTCCATTCCCTTGCGTATTGCTTCATACTGTTATCACCAGAATTTGACCGAGTCAGAGGTGGGCCGCGATCAAGATGGATTTGAAGAATATACATGGAAGAAATATGTGAATCGGCCTTTATATGCAAAATATGGGCTAGTTGGCCCGTGTATCTGTAACATAGTAGATTACGTGTCGTTTTAGTTAGAGTTGGCTTCGTGCACGCCTAAATTAGAAAGTCCCCTGGACTATAAATATGTATCTAGGGTTTATGGAATAAACAACAACCAACGTTCAACCAACCAATCAATCTCGGCGCATCGCCAACTCCTTCGTCTCTTGCGATCTAGGCAGCACAAGCTTCACGTTGTTCATGCGTTGCTCGTACTGAAGCCTTTTTGATGGCGAGCAACGTAGTTATCATAGATATGTTAGGGTTAGCATTGTTCTTCGTATCATATGCTGTCGTAGTGCAACCCTCGCATATCTAGCCGCCTCTACACCTATCTTAGGTGTAGGGGCGGCACCCGCTTGATCATTATTTAGTAGATCTGATCCGTTACGGTTGCTCCTTGTTCCACAAGGATTAGTTTAATATCTGCAATAGTTAGGCCTTACAAAGGGTGGGAGGATCCAGCGGCACGTAGGGTGTCGTTCGCTAGTCCTAAACAGGATGTTCCGGGGATCAACCTAGTGTTGGTTTTTAGGCCTTGTTTAGGATCGGCTTACGATCACCGTGCGTGGCCGCGAGGCCCTACCGTGAGTAGGATGATCCGGTTATGCGGTGAAAACCCTAAATCGTCGTAGATCTCATTAGCTTTATCTTGATCAAGCAGGACCACCATATATTCGTGCACCTCGTACGAATCATGGGTGGATCGGCTCCTTGAGCCGATTCACGGGATAACTCGAGAGCCGATCGAGGCTCGTATTTAATGTTTACGTGTATGCCATGCAGGAAACTAAGCGAGGCATCTCCATCACCTTCCCGACCGGGTATAGGTCAGGTGGCACGCCCTTGCAATCAGCATCGGACGTGTGACCGGAAGGCTTTGCGGGCCGTCGCTCGGAGGGACCAGGGCCAGCCGCAGCCCTAAGTTGTTCCCGGCTCTACTGTGTTGCCCGTCGCTGCCCGCCGGTGGGTTTTGACCGCAACACATTCTGGCACGCCCGGTGGGACAATCGCCTACATCAACCACATCGCCATCTACATCTGAGATGGCGGACGGCACGCCAGTCACGTACGAGGATCTGACCGACGAGCTCAAGAAGAAGTATGTCGAGGTCAAAGCTATCCTTGAGGCCGATCTCATTGGCTCTTTTCACAGAACCCGTTCACATGGCATCGGGTGGAAGGGGTTCTCGCCTGACGGTGCACTCGATGGGATAGACCTCTCTGCCCCGTCAGAAGAACGCACCAGGTCCCTGCGGCAGGAGATCAACTACTTGGTGGCTCACTCGCTACACCGCCACTGCGAGAACCTGGTAAACACGTTGGAGCGCGTCGCTCTTCGCGTGATCCGAGGAGATCATGAGGCACCGGTACTCGCCGTCGGAACCAGCTCTCGGGACGCATCAAGGAGAGTTGCCACTCCGAGTCCCGTCCACCGCTGCCATTTGCGGTGGCAGCACCGAAGTGCCGAATTCACCGGCATTCGTCGTCTACAAGATCGGTGGTGACCCTAGTGACCGCCAGTTCTTGCATGAGGCGCCTAAGGAGATCCCTCACGGGTACACGTGCACGTATGTGCCAGATTGCGGTAGCGGGCGCTCACAAACCAGGCCACAACATCGGGGACTCCGGGAAAACGGGAGGAACGTCGGCGACGGATCTTGAGAAGCGAGACGTGGCTAACTAAGTACGCCACCCCGACGAACCTCCGGAGCTCAGCTCCTGCGGTTGGCTCGGAGCTGGAAAAGCAAACATGGCTGGCTAAGTACGCCACCCCGGCGAATCTTCGAGTTCAACTCCTGCGGCCAAGCACGGCGGATCGGATCAGTACCATGCCGAGAGACCGGTTCGGCATGGTGCCGAAAAGGAGGGCAATCGGCTATTCCAAGCCGTACCCCGACGAGTACGAATTGATCCCGCTACCACCTAAATATCGGCTCCCTGATTTCTCCAAATTCAGTGGATCAGATGGTTCCAGCTCCATCGAGCATGTGGGCCGATATTTGGCACAGCTAGGACCGGCCTCAGTGTCGGATAAACTACGCGTGAGGTTCTTCTCACAGTCCCTCACGGGATCGGCTTTCGGGTGGTACACCTCGTTGCCACCAGACTCGATCCGGACTTGGAAACAGTTGGAAGAACAGTTCCATATGCAGTACCACTCAGAGGTTTCCGAGTCGCGCCTTGCCGATCTAGCACGGATACGTCGAAGCGTGGAGAAACCGTGACGAGAATACATCCAGCGCTTCAGGAATCTTAGGAACCGATGTTATTCGGTTCGTGTGACCGAAAAGGAAGCGATCGAGTTGGCGGTAGCGGGCCTTGCAGCACCACTCAAGGACATGGCCTCCCAAGCGAGACTACCCTCACCGGCGCATATGGTTCGGAAGCGTCGGCATATGAACAGCGCCACCCGGACTTGTACCAGGACAAATTCAAGCGTGCGAGTAGTCATGGTCGAGGCAGAGGAAGACGAAGTTTCCGCGGGAGATCAAGAGGTAGCGGTGGCTGAATGGACTCGGGGGCAACCCCGTGTCCCGCAAATGGGTAAAGCCACCGAGGCCCGCCCGGGGGTTTGATTTTGACGTGACCAAGACTCGAACAAATCTTCGACCTCCTACTCAAGGAAAAGCAGTTGAAGATACCCGAAGGTCTCAAATTCCCCACGATGCAGAGCTGAACGGAAAGCCATACCGCAAATGGCATAACTCGCTCTCCCATGCCACCAACGACCGCGGGGTTTGGCGTCAGCAGATCCAAATGGCGATAGAACAAGGACGTCCGATTTTCAACCGAGTACGCCATGAAGGTCGACACCCAACCTTTCCCCGCCGTTAACATGGTGGAATGTACTTACCCCGAAGGTTGCCGGCCAGGATCCTCGTTCAAGCATCAACATGGTAGGACTTGGACACCACGCCGGCAAGGATGGAGACGAGGGCGCTGCTCTCGTAGCAAGGACACGAGAGGAGGCCGCTCCACGCGATCGGCTCCGTCATGATGGCAAGCGCTACGTCACGAGAGGAGAAGTGAAGAACATCGGATATCGCCGACCCTCTCTCGATCACCTCCTCAACAAGTATGTGAGTCAGTATGACCAACGCCGACGATCCAGCGATGATGATGAAAGAGATCGTCTGGCCAGAGAAGCCAGAAGACATCGTCGGCATGATCGCGATGAGGAGGAGCACGAGCGCCGTGCCAAGGAAAAGGCAAGGGAGCGAGACGACGAGGACAGAGCATCGGGACTGTCCCTTCTTCGGTACACTCGCTGGGATTCAGGAATGAGCCGATTGCCTACAATCGGCAATTGCCCAGAATGCAACCAGAAGAAGAAGGAGGCAGCCAACGTGTCCGTGTTCGAGCGCTTAGGGCCTCTCCCGCCACAAAGCAAACGCGCTGAGTCCCCTCGATGGGAAGATCTCGAGGATTCAGAAGACGAGGGAGAAGAAGAAGACAGGTACCACCGGCCAAGGTGGTGCCCTGATGGACTCAGCCGTTCCCAAAAGCGCAGGGTTCAGCGATTGCGCGGCCTGGAGGAAGCCGAAAGGGTATACTTGCATACGCTAAGGAAGGCGCGACCTGATCTGGCTGCGAAAGTTCAGCGAACCCTGGACGAAGAGGGCCGACCACGGAAAATGGAGTGGCGCCCAAAGCAAAAGAAAGCCGATGATGAAACATCGGCTGGCACAAACATGGTGCTCGTCCTTCCGACGGAGCTTAGTGCTCCACGATTACACGATGCACTCAAGGTGGACGACAGCAAGCGCATCAACATAATGAAGTCAGAGGTTGGGCTGGTTTTATCCACCGGCCTGACCGAGTAGCAAGCACAAACCTTCATCAAGCACTTCAGTCAATATGGAGGCCGGTTCCAGCAATCGGCCAAAATTATCTTCACCACATGTTCTGCTTGTGTTCAACATCGATTTGTTGGGCAGTGGTCACGTCGGCGGATGAGAGTCAGCACGGATCCTAACGAAGCCGACGTACAAACACAGTGCCTAGGCTAACCACAAAGCCGATATCTGCAGTCACCTGGCAGATTCGGCTCGGGGGGCAATCATCAGATGAGCAGGCGCAGATGAACATGTGTGCAGTAAAACATTGGGGGCCGATAGGAAAAATCGGCCAGTAAAAAAAAAATTTCTTACATCAACTAAGAAACGAAGCCGATGCGCAGCCATCGACTCTAGTGCAATTATACGAGGTTTACCGGATCTCCACCAAATCCAATTCAGCTGTGGGGCCCTCTGCTTCTTCGCGGGAGTAAAACGATGAGAACTTCTCCAGCTGCTTTGAGCCGATCCGGGTTCCTGAACCTTCTTGTCGAGGATTTTCAACCCTTGGTACTAGTTCAGCAGGTGCTGACGGTAAGGGGTATATCGGCTTTCTAAGGAAGAAAGGTGATCGGCTTTGGTGCGTCCTCTCTGACATTCTCGCCTCGAGTAAGGCTCGGGGGGCAGCAGGCCTGGTGGATGCTCTGTTCAGGAGCCGATTGGGGTACCATCGGCTGATCTTTCGTCGCAACCTTCTTCACAAAAGGATGAGTGTTTAAAGGAGACCATTAGGTTTGGTTGGAAGAATTCAAGGGCTTCCCTGAAGATTTTACATTATCCACCAGATTTCAAAATCATCAGTTGAAGAATGGAAGGGTGAATTTTAAAGGACCGATGCGTTGCTATCGGCTCATTACGCATTGGCAAAGGGGACACATCGGCAAGATCAGTATGAGAGGAAATCGGCTAAAATAAGCTCAAAGGAAATCGGGAAAATCAAATTGGGGAAAGTTCTTCATTGATAGATTTCTTACATAAAGAGCTGATTGCTCTCAAAAGGAAGTACTAGGGGATACATTGCCCCATCTACTCGCTACCGGTCCTATACTAGAGGTCCTATCTACGGGCCGTCGCTGCCCTCGTCGTCGCCGTCGTCGCCGCCGCTGTCGGCGCTGCTCCCGGCGGGCTCGTCGTCGCTCCAATGGCCGCCGACCGGGCCCTCATTGTCCTCGTCCTCTTCGTCGGCCGTCGTCGTCGTCGCTGTCGAAGTCGCTGAGGTTCCCCGGCCAAGGGCAGAACCGCTTGGCCGGCGGCTCATCGGAGGAGGTGTCGTCGTCCTCCTCCTCCTCTTCTTCCTCCTCCTCCTCCTCGGGAGAGGTGAAGTCACAGGAGAAGCGATCGTCGTCGCTCTCCTCCTCCGTTTCCCGTCGGCGAGGAAGCGGAGGTCCCTTCCCCGTCGGTCAGGGACTTGTCGTCCTCCGACCAGATGGAGAAGTCATGGCTAGACTCCTCCCCGGCCTCAATGGCGCGGCGGGTGTTGGCTGCGTGGACCTCCGCCGGGTTCGGCTCCGGCGTCGGCTCGCGAGACGAAGAGGACTGGGTGGAAAGATCCGATGAAGCAGAGGAGGAAGAGGACATGGTGGCGCAGAAGGGCTTTTGGAGTGCTAATGCGAAGAAGATGCGTATATAAACTGTGCGGAGCGGTTAAATAAAAGGGGATATAGTGGAAATTCAATGCCACAGCAGTTTCCGAGGAAGTGGTGCCTAAAAGAAAAAAAAAACTGCCAGGTCACGCGGAGAAGTTGAGAAGGCAAGGCATCATGATGACGGATACTGCAACGGTTCTGCCACGACATGACCCAACGAAGGAAAAGCAGAGTGATTTTGGAATTACCAATTCCAAAACCGAGGGGGCATGTGTTATCACCAGAATTTGACCGAGTCAGAGGTGGGCCGCGATCAAGATGGATTTGAAGAATATACATGGAAGAAATATGTGAATCGGCCTTTATATGCAAAATATGGGCTAGTTGGCCCGTGTATCTGTAACATAGTAGATTACGTGTCGTTTTAGTTAGAGTTGGCTTCGTGCACGCCTAAATTAGAAAGTCCCCTGGACTATAAATATGTATCTAGGATTTATGGAATAAACAACAACCAACGTTCAACCAACCAATCAATCTCGGCGCATCGCCAACTCCTTCGTCTCGAGGGTTTCTACCGGTAAGCATCATGCTGCCTAGATCGCATCTTGCGATCTAGGCAGCACAAGCTTCACGTTGTTCATGCGTTGCTCGTACTGAAGCCTTTTTGATGGCGAGCAACGTAGTTATCATAGATATGTTAGGGTTAGCATTGTTCTTCGTATCATATGTTGTCGTAGTGCAACCCTCGCATATCTAGCCGCCTCTACACCTATCTTAGGTGTAGGGGCGGCACCCCGCTTGATCATTATTTAGTAGATCTGATCCGTTACGGTTGCTCCTTGTTCCACAAGGATTAGTTTAATATCTGCAATAGTTAGGCCTTACAAAGGGTGGGAGGATCCAGCGGCACGTAGGGTGTCGTTTGCTAGTCCTAAACAGGATGTTCCGGGGATCAACCTAGTGTTGGTTTTTAGGCCTTGTTTAGGATCGGCTTACGATCACCGTGCGTAGCCGCGAGGCCCTACCGTGAGTAGGATGATCCGGTTATGCGGTGAAAACCCTAAATCGTCGTAGATCTCATTAGCTTTATCTTGATCAAGCAGGACCACCATATATTCGTGCACCTCGTACGAATCATGGGTGGATCGGCTCCTTGAGCCGATTCACGGGATAACCCGAGAGCCGATCGAGGCTCGTATTTAATGTTTACGTGTATGCCATGCGAGGAAACTAAGCGAGGCATCTCCATCACCTTCCCGACCGGTATAGGTCGGAGTGGCACGCCCTTGCAATCAGCATCGGACGTGTGACCAGAAGGCTTTGCGGGCCGTCGCTCGGAGGGACCAGGGCCAGCCGCAGCCCTAAGTTGTTCCCGGCTCTACTGTGTTGCCTGTCGCTGCCCGCCGGTGGGTTTTGACCGCAACACATACTCAGCGACATTGTTGGTGCAAGGGGTAGGTAGCCTGATGGAGAAGGAATATGTTGCCCCCCGGGGCGACACGAGTAGAATGCCGATGCCGCAATCATCATCACAAACCGATCCATCGAAAAACATGGCCCATGCACGCACAGACAGTGATGTTATTTCAGTGTTGATTCGTTCAGCAATAAGATCGGCCAACGCCTGTCCCTTGACTGCTTTCGCAGGCTGATACCGGAGATCAAATTCCGATAATGCAAACATCCACTTACCGAGTCGGCCTTTCAACACAGGAGCCGACAGCATATGTTTGATGACATCTGATTTGCATATGATGACAATTTCCGCTGACAGCAAGATGCGACGAAGCTTGGTGCAGGTAAAAAATAGGCAGAGGCACAACTTCTCGATCTCAGGGTACCTAGTCTCTGCATCTAACATCCTTCTGCTGATGTAGAAAGCGACTCTCTCCAGACCATCATAAACTTGCACCACCACCGAGGCGATGGAAGTGTTAGCTATCGACAAGTAAATATAGAATGAGTCCGATCTTGCTGGGGCGGAACCAACACAGGTGGCTTCGTTAGATACTCTTTAATCTCGTCAAACGCTCGCTGTTGCTCTGCCCCCCAGCGAAACTCCTCATCAGATTTAACTTTTACCAATCCCATGAACGGCTCGATTCGCCCTGACAGATTGGAGATGAACCTTCTGACGAAGTTGATTTTGCCGATGAGACACTGGAGTTCCTTCTTCGTGGTAGGTGGCTTCATTGTTCGCACTGCCTCCTGACTTTTCAGGCCGATCTCAATTCCGCGTTCATGAACCAAGAAACCCAAGAATTGACCGGCCGTTACACCAAAAGCACACTTCTCTGGATTCATTCTTAACCCGAATTTTCTAGTTCGGTCCAGGATGCGTCGCAAATCGTCCAAGTGTCCTTCTACTGAAACAGACTTGACTACCACGTCATCAATTGAAATCTCCACCAACTTGCCGATCAGATCATGAAAGATGTAATTCATGGCTCTTTGGTATGTTGCGCCGGCATTTTTCAGTCCAAATGTCATGACTACATATTCAAACAAACCCACCGAACCTGGTACTCTGAATGTAGTCTTGTGTATATTTTCTGGAGCCATAAAAATTTGATTGTAACCGGCATTGCCATCCATGAAACTTAAAACCTTATGACCAGCAGCTGCATTGATCAATGTCTCTGCTACCGGCATTGGATACTCATCCTTTGGAGTGGATCTATTGAGATCCTGAAAATCTATGGCGACGCGCCATCGGCCGTCCTTTTTCTCTACAGGTACGATTCTAGAAATCCACTCAGCATACCTGCATGGCCTGATGAACCCGGCGTTCAACATTTTCTCGATCTCTTTCTTGACTTCTTCTAAAATTTCGGCCTTCATCTGTCGTGCTCGCTGCTGGAACGGCCAAAATCCTTTCTTAAGAGGGAGCCGATGCTCAATGATGCTCCTGTCTAACCCGGGCATCTCTGTGTAATCCCAGGCAAAGCAATCTGGGTATTCTTTCAACAAAGCTATCATCAGGCTCCTCAGATGCGGATCTAACTTTTTGCTGATAAATGTTGGTTGTGGCTTATCCCCGGGACCAATGTCAATCTCTTCTAGCTCATCAGCCGATGTAAATCCATATCCTAGCTTTCCGTCGCCTGCTAGATCGATGCTGAGCACAGGAAAAACGTATGGTGAGGATAATTTGGGCCGATTGCTGGAATCGGCCCCCTTTTCGATTGCATTGCTCAATTAAGGTTTACAACTTATTTGTGCTCTACTACGGGAGGGAGTCTCCCTACTACGACTACGTGACATGCTTGAGGTGAGATCATTGCTTTTTTATTTTTTGGGGCCGATCGCAGGGATCGGCCTTGCCACGTATGTCCATTGACTTTGCTCTTGCTACTCTGTCAGGCCGATGGATAAGACCAGCCTCACCCCGTTTTTTGTAGCTTCGATGCGCTCACAGCCGTCCAAACTGACTCCAGAGATCGGCTCTTGGTCTTCTGCGTCCCAAATATTCATGCCAGCTATTGAGATCTCGATCGATTCATCTGCATGAACGACCTCCACTTCATCTCCATCCCACTGTATCAGGCATTGGTGCATTGTGGATGGAATGCAGCAGTTGGCGTGAATCCAATCCCTCCCTAGCAGGACAGCGTGGGTGCTTTTGCTGTCGACGATGAAGAATGATGTAGGGATGGTTTTTCGGCCCACGGTTAGATCCACGTTCAGAACGCCTTGTGTTTCTGATGCTTGGCCGTTGAAATCGCTTAGTGTGACGTTGGTTTTGATCAGATCTGCGTTAGAGCGTCCCAAACGCCGTAGCATGGAGTATGGCATTATATTGACTGCCGCTCCCGTGTCAACCAACATCTTGAAGGAGATATGCCCTAGAGGCAATAATAAAGTGGTTATTATTTATATCTTTATGTTTATGATAAATGTTTATATATCATGCTATAATTGTATTAACCGAAACATTAGTACATGTGTGATATGTAGACAACAAGAAGTCCCTAGTATGCCTCTTAAACTAGCTTGTTGATTAATGGATGATTAGTTTCATAATCATGAACATTGGATGTTATTAATAACAAGGTTATATCATTATATGAATGATGTAATGGACACACCCAATTAAGCGTAGCATAAGATCTCGTCATTAAGTTATTTGCTATAAGCTTTCGATACATAGTTACCTAGTCCTTATGACCATGAGATCATGTAAATCACTTATACCGGAAAGGTACTTTGATTACATCAAACGCCACTCGCGTAAATGGGTGGTTATAAAGGTGGGATTAAGTATCCGGAAAGTATGAGTTGAGGCATATGGATCAACAGTGGGATTTGTCCATCCCGATGACGGATAGATATACTCTGGGCCCTCTCGGTGGAATGTCGTCTAATGTCTTGCAAGCATATGAATAAGTTCATAAGAGACCACATACCACGGTACGAGTAAAGAGTACTTGTCAGAAGACGAGGTTGAACAAGGTATAGAGTGATACCGATGATCAAACCTCGGACAAGTAAAATATCGCGTGACAAAGGGAATTGGTATCGTATGTGAATGGTTCATTCGATCACTAAAGTCATCGTTGAATATGTGGGAGCCATTATGGATCTCCGGATCCCGCTATTGGTTATTGGTCGGAGTGAGTACTCAACCATGTCCGCATAGTTCACGAACCGTAGGGTGACACACTTAAAGTTGGATGTTGAAATGGTAGAACTTGAATATGGAATGGAGTTCAAATATTTGTTCGGA